>NW_024755211.1:0-1894 GCF_018991925.1 Homarus americanus
AGAGCAACCCTAGTGACCACTCAGTAGCACAAGCACAAAACCCTAAGAGACACCGGATAAGCGTCAGGAAGTCAGGGGAGTGAGTCACTCACAGTTACTGGTCGACCTCCCAACTAACCTCACAGAGTTGACAGGTTGTTTATTACTTACTACAAGGATGTAAACATTGACACAATAATACATAATTTACAATACAGCAATATACTATATCACAAACATATCACAAACAAACAATACAAACATAATATAACACAAGTAAGATGAAAGGAATAAACAATGAATAACTCATTCCTTGAACGAGCTGACTACCTCACATCTTACAACTTTGATAAAATTACTGGGGTAATTGTACTAAAATTAGTATATCTACTGCCTACTAATTAACCTCTGGCCATACAGTCAGCTAAAAGGTTGTCTTTCCCTTTTATGTGTCGTAATTCTAGATTAAATTGCTGCAACATAAGTGACCATCCCATTAGTCTCTGACTTTGATTTTCCGTCTTGTCTAAAAATATGAGTGATTTGTGATCGCTAGACACAGTCACTGGGTGAACAGCATGACACAAATATACATTAAACTTTTCTAAAGCAATCATCAGTGCAAGCAATTTTATTTCAATTATTGAGTAGTTTTTCTAGTGTTTCTTGAGTTTAGAAGATAAATAACATACAGGGTGGAGAACGTTATCAGAAGATCCAGATGGTATGTAATACAGCACTTGATCCATTATCACTGGCACTCAAGGGTCCACTTGAACTGCTTCTTTAGGCTGGTTAGGTCTGTGAGAGGCGCTGTCACCTGTCCAAACTTTGGACTTGTATTACTTATTTTGACTTGGCAGAAGAGAATTTTCATTCGTTTTTTGTCATTTTGTTTAATCATAACGACAATGCAATTTTAATATTTACATACTCTGGTGCTATTTTTTTTTTTACGGATTATTTAAGATCTCACAGGTCCAGTCCCTGTCTGTGTGACAGGCGCTGGACCGAGCTGCTGAACTGACTTGTTCAGTACGTGTCCGTGTGTCATCCCTTTGCAAGTGGTGATAGGACCGAATGATCTCAGTCGGGCCTGGGATACCATCACGAAAACAGTGGAGTGTATTGTCTCTGAACCATATATTGTGACTCAAGCATAATATACTCCGTAATTGGTGTTACTTATTTTGTTTCATAATTCATGTGGTCGCTGCTTTACGTGGGTAAAATATTTGTACACTTCCTTTATTAATTATTTCTTTATTTATTGGTGCCATTGTTGTTCATACTCATTCTTTACTTATATAATCCTACCATTTTTAGTGCTGTATTGGTATGACTCACTATTCTTCTCATTCTTCCAAGTTGAGCAGTGCTTGTCAAAGGAGGCGTGTTCATGCTTACAGGAAGTACACTTCAGCTTACTAGCTTGAGTGTGAATGTTTACCTGTGTGCATGTTTGTGTATGACTGTATGTGTGCTTTATGTGTGAGTGCATGGGCGTGTTATGAATGTGAATGTGTGTGTGTGTTTGCCATTCTAACTCTTGTCCTATTTACCTGTCCTTCTTTATCATTCTTTAGTCTTTATCACTTGTCTGTTTGTCTGTTCTGGGAGAAAAATGAAGGAGGCCACGAGGATGTTGAAAATTCCTCGAGGGGTGAATGGAGTGAAAAAGGTTGAGAACCACTGGTCTAGGTTAATGAGGCTTGGAACATTTATATTATAGAGGGTTTTTAGTAACGAAACCCAATTGTCTGTTATCCTTTTATTTAGGAACTATCGATGATACAGTTCCAAAATGTAGATCACAGTAACTTATCACTGTAACTAGGAATGTTAAGAGAAGGACGGAGGCTATGTAAAACAGACCTTCTAAAAATACGTCTGATCTGTGTGAGGCGTTGAGTAA
>NW_024755212.1:0-9802 GCF_018991925.1 Homarus americanus
CTTCATCAAGGGGCTTTGTTATACTCGATCAGGGAACATTGTTATTCTCGATAAGGGGGACTTTGTTATACTCAATTAGGGGGCTTTGTTATACTCGATCAGGGAACCCTGTTATACTCGATCAGGGGACTATGTTAGACTCGAACAGGGGACCTTGTTATACTCGAACAGGGGACTTTGTTATACTCGTTCAGGGGACTTTGTTATATTCGATGAGGGACTTTGTTATTCTCGATCATGGGACTTTGTTATACTCGATGAGGGGCCTTTGTTATCCTCGATGAGGGGACTTTGTTCTACTCGATCAGGGGAATTTGTTATACTCGATAAGGGGACTTTGTTATATTCAATGAGGACTTTTTATATACTCGATCATGGGACTTTGTTATACTCTATGAGGGCTTTGTTATACTCGATCAGGGGCCTTTGTTATACTCGTTCAGGCGCTTTTGTTATATTCGATCAGGGGGCTTTGTTATACTCGATCAGGGGCCTTTGTTATAATCGTTCAGGGGACTATGTTATATTCGAACAGGGGACCTTGTTATACTCGATCAGGGGACTTTGTTATACTCGATCAGGGGACTTTGTGATATTCGATGAGGGACTTTGTGATTCTCGATCATGGGACTTTGTTATACTTGATGAGGGGCCTTTGTTATACTCGATGAGGGGACTTTGTTCTACTCGATCAGGGGAATTTGTTATACTCGATCAGGGGACTTTGTTATATTCGATGAGGGGACTTTTTATACTCGATCATGGGACTTTGTTATATTCTATGAGGGGGCTTTGTTATCCTCGATCAGGGAACTTTATTATACTCGGTGAGGGGACATTGTTATACTGGATCAGGGGACTTTGTTTTACTCGACGAGGGGGCTTTGTTATACTCGATCAGGGGACTTTGTTATACACGATCATGGGCCTTTGTTATACTCGATCAGGGGCCTTTGTTATACTCGATCAGGGGACTTTGTTATACTCGACCTGGGACTTTGTTATACTCGATTTGGAGCGTTTGTTATACTTGATCAGGGAGCTTTGTTATACTCGATCAGGGGACTTTGTTATTCTCGATAAGGGGGACTTTGTTTTTCTCGATGAGGGGCTTTGTTATACTCGATCAGGGAACTTTGTTATACTCGATCAGGGGCCTTTGTTATACTCGATCAAAGGACTTTGTTATACTCGACCAGGGGACTTTGTTATACTCGATCAGGGGCCTTTGTTATACTTGATCAAGGGGCTTTGTTATACTCGATCTGGGGACTTTGTTATTCTCGATAAGGGGGTCTTTGTTATATTCGATCAGGGGGCTTTGTTATACTTGGTCAGGGGGCTTTGTTATACTCGATCAGGGGACTTTGTTATTCAAGATAAGGGGGGCTTTGTTATACACAATCAGGGGGCTTTGTTATACTCGATCAGGGGACTTTGTTATATTCGATGAGAGGACTTTTTTATACTCGATCATGGGACTTTGTTATACTCGATCAGGGGCCTTTGTTATACTCGGTCAGGGGACTTTGTTATACTCGACCAGGGGACTTTGTTATACTAGATCAGGGGCCTTTATTATACTTGAACAGGCGGCTTTGTTATACTTGGATCAGGGGACTTTGTTATTCTCGATAAGGGGGTCTTTGTTATATTCGATCAGGGGGCTTTGTTATACTTGATCAGGGAGCTTTGTTATACTCGATCAGGGGACTGTTATTCTCGATAAGGGGTCTTTGTTACTCTCGATCAGGGGGCTTTGTTATATACTCGATCAGGGAACTTTGTTATACTCGATCAGGGGCCTTTGTTATACTCGTTCAGGCGACTTTGTTATACTCGACCAGGGGACTTTGTTATACTAGATCAGGGGCCTTTGTTAAACTCGATCAGGGTCCTTTGTTATACTCGATCAGGGGACTTTGTTATACTCGATCAGGGGACTATGTTATTCTCGATCAGGCCTTTGTTATACTCGATCAGGAACTTTGTTATACTCGATCAGGGGCCTTTGTTATACTCGATCAAGGACTTTGTTATACTCGATCATGGGCCTTTGTTATACTCGATCAGGGGACTTTGTTATACTCGATCAGGGGCCTTTGTTATTCCTGATGAGGGGGCATTGTTATACTCGATCAGGGGACTTTGTTATTCAAGATAAGGTGGGCTTTGTTATACTCGATCAGGGGGCTTTGTTATACTCGATCAGGGAACTTTGTTATACTCGATCAGGGGACTTTGTTATACTCGTTCAGGCGTCTTTGTTATACTCGACCAGGGGACTTTGTTATACTCGATCAGGGGCCTTTGTTAAACTCGATCAGGGCCCTTTGTTATACTCGATCAGGGAAATTTGTTATACTCGATCAGGCGACTTTGTTATACTCGATCAGGGGGCTTTGTTATACTCGATCAGGGAACTTGGTTATACTCGATCAGGGGCCTTTGTTATACTCGTTCAGGGAACTTTGTTATACTCGATCAGGGGACTTTGTTATACTCTCGACCAGGGAGTTAGGCATACTCGACCAGGGAGTTCGTTATCTCGACCGGGGGAGTTCGTTATACTCGACCAGGACTTTGTTAAACTCGGTGAGGGGCCTTTGTTAAACTCGGTGAGGGGCCTTTGTTATACTAGGTCAGGGACTTTGTTATACTCGATCAGGGGACTTTGTTATACTCGATCAGGGTACTTTGTTATACTCGATCAGGGGACTTTGTTATACTCGATCAGGGGACTTTGTTAGGGACTTTGTTATACTCGACCAGGGACTTTGTTTTACTCGATCTAGGGCCTTTGTTATACTTGTAATGAGACAGAATAAACAGAGAAGAGGAAGATATATATATATAGGAGTAGAAATGTAAAGGTAGGAAACTTGGTAGCGTGGCCTGGATGTTATTTGCACAGCGTCACTACGCTTATCTTATCTCGTATGTCAATACACATATATCACTTCGTAAAGGGACAACTTGTTAAACACCTCTTGATACAACTATTTATTACTTCACTCAATGACATGGACACATTAATATCACTATTATATCGGGGTACTAACACATCATGCTTTACGTTACTTGACACTGACTCTCGGACACACCTGAATGAATACACTTCCCACAGTAGGTAACTCACCCTAGGACGTTCTGACAAGACTCACGTGTACCCTGACGTAGGCCCAGTGAATGCTTGGCTGGGCTGCCTCCATCACAGGGAGAGTCTGCTTAGCTGGCGATGCCGTGGTCTGGTCGGGAGGTCTCCCTCCCGACCTGGGGAGGGGACGTGCGTGACTCTGCTTAGTGAACCGAGTGACGACCCGAACGGGAGAGAGATGACAGCAACCAGAATGAGAATCGTAATGGAATGGGAATGGTAATGCCCGTGGACGGGACTGTAGGGCCTTTATATGGGGTCGGCCCAGCCGGCTTCTGACCTCTAACAATTAACACTAAACTGGTTTGATCTGGATAATTGTGTGCAGGTGTGGTCCTGGCCAGGTGTCTTGGCTAGGTGCGGTTGTAGGTCACCGGCTCACGTCATTAGCGGGCCAGGTCAAGTCCCTAGGGTCGACCTGAGGTGTGTCAACCTGGAATGCGGTGGTACCACGAGGTCTGTGGTGTCTCGATACATCTTCATTTTCATATTCCAGATGAATTTTTCTGCTCCATCTGAGTTTCTTTATACATCTTCGTTTTCCGTCATATTCCAGATGAATTTTTCTGCTTCATCTGCATTTCTTCTCTGCAACATCATCATTTTCAACATATTCCAGACGATTTTCTGTTCATCTGCCGCCGGCCCTCTCCGGCCGGGATGAAAGCCGGTCCACTGTTTGGGCTGTCGTCTCCTTAGATGACTGTAAGGCAGGTTCCGCGGACCAGGGCTCGCCCTCCGTACGTGAGTGTCGGCGAGACCAAAGACCGTCCTGTCTTACACCTTCCACAGTGGTGAATCCCTCCCTGGCTGGGCTCACCAGGGTTCGTTGTGTGGCGATCCATTCCACACTCCTTACTTCCTAAAGTAGAAAAATATAAAATCTTCTTAATCCTAGACCAAGGGAGGACTTGAAAGAAGTGACGTGGTGTGTGGTGGGTTTCGTGCTGCCTTCATCAAGCTGCATTCATCACGCTGCTTTCATCATGCTGGTTCTTCTCTGCTCGTATGTACTGTGGTTGACGTCCGGCTGGCCATGGGTGGTACTGTGTGTGACATTTGACAGAGAAACAATCCTAAAGGGGTGATGGATTAGTTGGAAGTGCATTCGCAAAAAAAAAGTTTACTTTATATGTTAGGTCAATGTTTGGCAACTATCATTTCCGTCACGACAATGTTCTCATCAGGCTGGGTCGGGGAGTGAAGCTCTGCGCACTACACTGAATATCATTTATCACTGCGCGTCAAAGAGTACATCACAAATCATAATAGCATAAAAATACACTGAGTGAAGCTCTGCATTCATCGCAATATTACTTTATATTAACCATCATCATCAACACACAGCTCACGGGACAAAAGACGGGGGATTAGTGTGGTCAAGCGAGGCGGGGCAGGTCAGAAGGACGTGAGGTCACCCGAGCGGGGTGGGGCGAGGCAGGGCGGCGCGGGGCGAGGCGAGGCTGGCCAGGCCCAGCCAGGCTGGTGCGTTGCGGGTGAGGTGGGGAGGAGCCGAGGCGTGGTTGATCGGGCCAGACCGAGGCTTCGCGGGGCGGGGAGGTGCACGGAACGGAGGGGCGGGGCAGGGCAGGGCAGGGATGGGAGGAAGGGTAAGGAGGGTGAGGTAAGGATTAGGACAGGGAGGAGGATGTAGGTTAAAAGACATGTTAAGTTATAACAGTTAGTACAGTCACCGCTTTCATCACTAAAACACAATGGCTACATTTAACACTGACCAACAATCAAACTGCACTTGGGCTACTGAGAATGTCACAGATCGCGGGTGACACTGAGAAATTACGTTAAGCACTGAACATATTTCTATCAAAAATTCGCACATACCACGACGAGAGACATTGACTTGAGCTGTAAAGATGACACACTAGGACACTTTTCACGCTACTACGCAGGAACTTCTTATTACGCACTTTTGAACTAACGAGCCAGGTGTTATGGCTAACAGGGGAGGGCATGGGTTTACGTTAAGTACATTGTTACCAATAACAAGGGATGAGGGGGGCGTGGGTTAACGTCATAGTTCGCTACCACCAATGTAATGAGGGTAAACACAATGAGAGGAAGAATATAAATAATAGGAGATAGAGAGTAGAGAATGTAAAGATAGGAAACTTGGTAGCGTGGCCTGGATGTTATTTGCACAGCGTCACTACGCTTATCTTATCTCGTATGTCAATACACATATATCACTTCTTAAAGGGACAACTTGTTAAACACCTCTTGATACAACTATTTATTACTTCACTCAATGACATGGACACATTAATATCACTCTTATATCGGGGTACTAACACATTATGCTTTACGTTACTTGACACTGACTCTCGGACACACCTGAATGAATACACTTCCCACAGTAGGTAACTCACCCTAGGACGTTCTGACAAGACTCACGTGTACCCTGACGTAGGCCCAGTGAGTGCTGGCTGGGCTGCCTTCATCACAGGGAGAGTCTGCTTAGCTGGCGATGCCGTGGTCTGGTCGGGAGGTCTCCCTCCCGACCTGGGGAGGGGACGTGCGTGACTCTGCTTAGTGAACCGAGTGACGACCCGAACGGGAGAGAGATGACAGCAACCAGAATGAGAATCGTAATGGAATCAGAATGGTAATGCCCGTGGACGGGACTGTAGGGCCTTTATATGGGGTCGGCCCAGCCGGCTTCTGACCTCTAACAATTAACACTAAACTGGTTTGATCTGGATAATTGTGTGCAGGTGTGGTCCTGGCCAGGTGTCTTGGCTAGGTGCGGTTGTAGGTCACCGGCTCACGTCATTAGCGGGCCAGGTCAAGTCCCTAGGGTCGACCTGAGGTGTGTCAACCTGGAATGCGGTGGTACCACGAGGTCTGTGGTGTACTTGCTGTTATATGTGACATAATTCTGGGCTGTAAGGTTTGGTCTGACAATCACTCATTACATACTTGATCAGGGGTCTTTGTTATACTCGATCAGTGGACTTTGTTATACTCGATCAGGGTACTTTAATATACTCGATCATTGGACTTTGCAATACTCGATGAGGGGGCTTTGTTATGTTTGATCAGGGGACTTTGTTATACTCGATCAGGGGACTTTTTTATGCTCGATCAAGGGGCTTTGTTATACTCGATCAGTGGACTGTTATACTCGACCTGGGACTTTGTTATACTCGATCAGGGGCCTTTGTTATACTCGATCAGGCGACTTTGTTATACTCGACTGGGACTTTGTTATACTCGATTTGGAGCCTTTGTTATACTTGATCAGGGGGCTTTGTTATACTTGATCAGGGGGCTTTGTTATACTCGATCAGGGGACTTTGTTACTCAAGATAAGGGGAGCTTTGTTATACTCGATCAGGGGGCTTTGTTATACTCGATCAGGGGACTTTGTTATATTCGATGAGGAGCGCTGTTGACTCGATCAGAGGCCTTTATTGCCGCTCAGGGGACTGTTTATATACTCGATCGAGGACTTTGTTATACTCGATGAGCGGGCTTTGTTATACTCGATCAGGGGACATTGTTATAGCCTTTTAGGGTCCTTTGTTACACTCGATCAGGGGCCTTTGTTATACTCGTTCAGGGGACGTTGTTATACTCGATCTAGGGCCTTTGTTATACTTGATCAGGGGACTTTGTTATACTCGACCAGGGGACTTTGTTATACTCGATGAGGGGACTTTGTTATACTCGATAAGGGGACTTTGTTATACTCGATGAGGGGACTTTGTTATACTCGATCAGGGGACTTTGTTATACTCGATCAGGAGAATTTGTTATACTCGATCAGGGGACTTTGTTTTACTCGATCAAGGACTTTGTTATCCTCGATCAGGGGACTTTGTTATACTCGATGAGCGGGCTTTATTATACTCGATCAGGGGACATTGTTATAGACTTTTAGGGTCCTTTGTTATACTCGATCAGGGGCCTTTGTTATACTCGTTCAGGGGACTTTGATATACTCGACCAAGGGACTTTGTTATACTCGATCTATGGCCTTTGTTATATTTGATCAGGGGACTTTTCTATACTCGACCTGGGAACATTGTTATACTCGATCAGGGGACTTTGTTATACTCGATCAGGGGGCTTTGTTATACTCGATCAGGGAACTTTGTTATACTCGATCAGGGGCTTTTGTTATAATCGTTCAGGGGACTTTGTTATACTCGACCAGGGGACTTTGTTATACTCGATCTGGAGCCTTTGTTATACTTGATCAGGGGGCTTTGTTATACTCGATCAGGGGGCTTAGTTATTTTCGATAAGGGGGCCTTTGTTATACTCGATCAGGGGACTTTGTTATACTTGATCAGGGGCCTTTGTTATACTTCATCAAGGGGCTTTGTCATACTCGATCAGGGAACATTGTTATTCTCGATAAGGGGGACTTTGTTATACTCAATTAGGGGGCTTTGTTATACTCGATCAGGGAACCCTGTTATACTCGATCAGGGGCCTTTGTTATACTGGTTCAGGCACTTTTGTTATATTCGATCAGGGGGCTTTGTTATACTCGATGAGGGGCCTTTGTTATAATCGTTCAGGGGACTATGTTAGACTCAAACAGGGGACCTTGTTATACTCGAACAAGTGACTTTGTTATACTCGATCACGCGACTTTGTTATATTCGATGAGGGACTTTGTTATTCTCGATCATGGGACTTTGTTATACTCGATGAGGGGCCTTTGTTATACTCGATGAGGGGACTTTGTTCTACTCGATCAGGGGAATTTGTTATACTCGACCAGGGGACTTTGTTATACCTGATCAGGGCCTTTTGTTATATTTCATCAAGGGGCTTTGTTATACTCGATCAGGAAACATTGTTATTCTCGATAAGGGGACTTTGTTATACTCCAATTAGGGCTTGTTATATTCGATGAGGGACCTTTTGTTATTCGCGATCATGGACTTTGGTTATACCTTTATGAAGGGCCTTTTGTTATACTCGATCAGGGGACTTTGTTATATTCGATGAGGGGACTTTTTTATACTCGATCATGGGACTTTGTTATACTCGATGAGGGGCCTTTGTTATACTCGATCATGGGCCTTTGTTATACCCGATCAGGGGACTTTGATATAATCGATCAGAGGATTTTGTTATACTCTATGAGGGGGCTCTGTTATCCTCGATCAGGGAACTTTATTATACTCGGTGAGGGGACTTTGTTATACCGGATCAGGGGACTTTGTTTTACTCGATGAGGGGGCTTTGTTATACTCGATCAAGGGACTTTGTTATACTCGATCAGGGGCCTTTGTTATACTCGATGAGGGGCCTTTGTTATACCCGATCAGGGGACTTTTTTATACTCGACCTGGGACTTTGTTATACTCGATTTGGAGCCTTTGTTATACTTGATCAGGGGGCTTTGTTATACTCCATCAGGGGACTTTGTTATTCTCGATAAGGGGGACTTAGTTATACTCGATCAGGGGGCTTTGTTATACTCGATCAGGGAACATTGTTAAACTCGATCAGGGGCCTTTGTTATAATCGTTCAGGGGACTCTGTTATACTCGACCAGAGGATTTTGTTATACTCGATCTGGAGCCTTTGTTATACTTGATTAGGGGGATTTATTATACTCGATCAGGGGACTTTGTTATTCTCGATAAGGGGGACTTTCTTATACTCGATCAGGGGGCTTTGTTATACTCGATCAGGGAACTTTGTTATACTCGATCAGGGGCCTTGTTATACCTCGTATCAGGGACTTTGTTATACCTTTACCAGGACTTTTGTTATACTCGGATCAGGGCCTTTTGTTATACTTGGATCAGGGCTTTGGTTATACCCGGGATCAGGGACTCGGTTATTCTCAATAAGGGGTCGGTTATACTCGATCAGGGGGCTTATATACTCGATCAGGGGCTTTGTTATACTCGATCAGGAACTTTGTTATACTCGATCAGGGCCTTTTGTTATACCTGTTCGTAAGGTTTTGCTATACCCAACAAGGACTTTGTTATACTCGATCAGGGGCCTTTGTTAAACTCGAGCAGGGGCCTTTGTTATAATCGATCAGGGGACTTTGTTATACTCGATCAGGGGACTTTGTTATACTCGATCAGGGGGCTTTGTTATACTCGATCAGGGAACTTTGTTATACTCGATCAGGGGCCTTTGTTATAATCGTTCAGGGGACTTTGTAATACTCGACCAGGGACTTTGTTATACTCGATCTGGAGCCTTTGTTATACTTGATCAGGGGGCTTTTTTATACTCGATGAGGGGACTTAGTTATTCTCGATAAGAGGGCTTTGTTATACTCGATGAGGGGGCTTTGTTATACTCGATCAGGGAAATTTTGTTATACTCTATCATGGGCCTTTGTTATACTCGATCAGGGGACTTTGTTATACTCGATCAGGAGAATTTGTTAAACTCGATCAGGGGACTTTGTTATACTCGATCAAGGACTTTGTTATCCTCGATCATGGGACTTTGTTATACTCGATGAGCGAGCTTTGTTTTACTCGATCAGGGGACATTGTTATAGCCTTTTAGGGTCCTTTGTTATAGTCGATCAGGGGCCTTTGTTATATTCGATGAGGATACTTTGTTATACTCGACCAGGGGACTTTGTTATACTCTATCAGGGGCCTTTGTTATACTTGATCAGGGGGCTTTGTT
>NW_024755213.1:0-22433 GCF_018991925.1 Homarus americanus
TGCTTTTCCAGGTGATTTCGAATAGAGTTTGAAATGATTGCTTCCAGTAATTTGCCTACTATTGATGTTAGACTGATTGGGCTGTAGTTAGAGGATAGTGATCTATCCCCCTTCTTGAAAATCGGTATTACATTCGTTATCCTCCAGGATTCTGGTACTACACCTGTTTTTAATGACATGTTAAACAACTTTGCTTAGGGCATACTAAGCTCTTCCTTACATTCCTTTAATACTCTGGCAAATATCTCATCGGGACCAGGTGACTTATTAGGCTTTAGTTTGTCTATTTGCTTACTAACATCGTTACTAGTCACTACTATCTCACTTAATTTGTTTTCTGCACTATCTCTGAATAGAGTCGGTGCCTCTGGTATCATGTTTAAATTTTCGGTGGTGAAAACTGTTGAAAAATATTTATTCAAATTATTGCTTATTTCTCCGTCGTTATCAATGAGCTCGCCGAAGTCTGACCGTATTGGTCCAATCTTTTCTCGTGTTTTAGTTTGATACTGGCGCGATCCCAATATCCTTTATACTTGGGGAGTGAATCCTACCCCAAGTTATTAACAAATAAAGGTACAAATAGGGAACACGGCAATAATTATCTCCACCAAATACCTACTCAACTAAATGTACTTGAAAAAGTAAGAACAGTTGAAATAAGTGAATCATAAAAGGGAAGATAATTAATTAATTCAATTTATGTTTTAAAGGGAGTAATGACTAGCAAACATGAATTTAAGGGAATAAGTAAGTGTATAATAAAATAAGAGTGATGCCGGAAGGGCAAAAATATGCTGTAAGGAGTTAGACCAAACAAATATTACTTAACATTACTATATTACACAAGTCATACGAAATATATATATACAACAATCACTACAAAATGATTATCCCTACCAAACAGGAGATACCTTACCACCAGGATCCCTTCCTAGGCCTAACTAAACGTGTCACTAATACCTGATACCCCTTGGGCATTGCAGAAAACTTGATAAAGCACTAGACAAGGGTCAAGGCTAGAGAATGAATAGACACGTTTAACTTATGCCACGGGTTTTTCGCTACTGCCGAAGCGTGGCGTGGGTACGCCGTGGAGGAGCGTCTCATATCACGTGATCTAGACATTTGCTGGATATTTTATATAATTAATTAATATTACTCTTGAGTTGACTTAACAGAGTAAGACAATGATGCATATAAATTACATACATAAATATACAATTAACCTAAGTAACTAAGAAGAATAATAATATAATAAGTACAATTAACAAATTATTAGTAGCTTGTGTGAAATGGAAGCGTGAACAGATGCAGCGAGTTCCCGAGCGCTCAGGCACGTGACACCTCCCCCAAAAAAGTGAGCTTACAACTAACTGGAAGCGAAAATGGATATACAGCTACACAGTGAAAGTAATAACTAACACAATTGGTTTAAATCAATATGAAGCAAAATAATTCATAATATAAACACAAGATACTCAATGACAATAAAACAAAAAAATAATTTGCATATAGACATAGTTACTAAATAATCAGACTCGAAAAAGTGCATCAGCCAACACGTTCTCTTTTCCGCGGATATGGGAAATGTTCAAGTTATAGGGCTGAAGTGATAGAGCCCACCTCAAAAGTCTTTGGTTGGTATGTTTCATCTTGTCAACAAAAGTAAGTGGGTTATGATCAGTGAACACTTGAATGGGATAAGCAGTGCTGCCAATATATACTTTGAAGTTTTCTAGTGCCATGATCAGTGATAAAGCCTCCTTTTCAATGGTGGCATAGTTTCTTTGATATTTATTAAATTTTCTAGAAAAATAGCACAGCGGATGAAGCACTTGATCTCTCTCACCCTCTTGCAGAAGCACAGCACCGGCGCCAATTTCACTGGCGTCGACATGGAGAGTGAACTGTTTCTGGAGGTCAGGTGCAAGTAGTACAGGAGCATTTACCAGCAGGGATTTAAGATTCTCAAAAGATTCCTGGCAAGCCGTAGTCCACTTGAAGGTTTTCTTGCCACTCAGCAGGTCAGTCATGGGAGAGGCAACGGAGGAGAAGCTTGGACAAAAACGGCGGTAGTACCCCGCCATACCCAGCAACCTCATCACACTCTTCTTATCGCCTGGCACTGGATACTGTTGAATTGCCTCAAATTTGGCTGCTATAGGCTGGACTTCCCCTTGTCCGACCACATGCCCCAAGAAAGTGACGTGGGCATGGCCGAACTCAGTTTTGACAAGGTTCACCGTCAGCTTGCTTGCAGCCAGTACGGAGAAGAGGGCTTGTAGACGACTCATGTGATCTTCCCAGGAACTGCTGAAGACGATAAGGTCGTCTAGGTAACAGCGGACACCTTCCAGACCAAACGTGATGAAATTCATGAGGCGCTGAAAGGTTGCAGGGGCGTTCCGCATACCAAACGGAAGGACTGTGAATTGGTACAACCCCTCAGGAGTGACAAAAGCAGAGATGGCCCTGGAGCGTTCAGTCAGTCTTATCTGGTAGTAGCCCTGGAGGAGATCCAACTTGGTCACGTACCTTGCCTGTCCAAGATCGTCGATCACATCGTCGATGCGTGGCAAGGGATAACCATCGGGTTCAGTGACGGCATTCACCTTGCGGTAATCCACACACAGCCGCATTGACCCATTCGGCTTTGGAACTAGAACAACAGGGGATGCCCATGGACTGATGCTGGGTTCGACGAGGCCTAGCTCTTGAAGACGCTGTACCTCGGCTCGCACACACTCCCGCTTGAAGGCATTAAGACGGTAGGGACGCTGTCGGATTGGCTTGGCTCCCCTGGTCTCAACGTCATGCTCCAGCACTGAACAAGAGAGTGGGTAATCACCAACTATACTAAGATACTCCTGTAATAGAGACTTTATATTATTGGCTTGGTCACTAGAGAGATGGCACAACTTAGCACTGGGGTCCTCCAAGATAGTCGAGTTTTCAACTTTTACACTAGACCCATTCATTAGTTCAGAAAAACACTGATCTTTATCATCCTTACACTCTGGCACACTGATACAATTTGGCAAGGATTGATCAACACAAGCAACTGCTTTTCCCAGGGTTTCGTTACGAACATGATATGACTTTAAAAGATTGACATGGATAAGGCGTTTGTTCTTACGCCGTTCAGGGGTGCTAATCACATAATTCACTGACCCCTGTTTTTCTAGTACTTCATATGGACCACTGTATTTGGATTTAAAAGGGTGATCATGTAAGGGCAGGAAGGCCAACACCTGCTCCCCAACTTGGAATTCTCTAGGTTTTGCCTGATGGGCCTTATCAAAATGCAGTTTCATTTTCACCTGAGCACACCTTAAGTTGGACTGGGCAAGTTCTACAGCCAGACGCAACTTCTCCTTGAATTGGACCACATATGAAGCTAAGGGCGTCGCGCTCTGATCACTCAACCAACACTCTTTTAACACCTTAAGAGGCCCTCGTGCCTCATGTCCATAGACGAGCTGGAAGGGCGAGAATCCTAGCGACTCTTGTTTACTGTCCCGAACAGCAAACAAAAGCAGATCAACTCCCTCGTCCCAATCCTTCCCAGTCTCCAGACAGAAGGTGCGCAGCATGAGTTTTAGTGTCTGGTGAAATCTCTCTACCACCCCCTGTGACTGAGGGTGATAGGCCGAAGACCTCAACTGCCGGACTCCCAGGGTTTGCATTACCTGATTAAACAACCGGGAAGTAAAATTGGAACCCTGATCTGACTGCACCACTGTAGGAAGGCCTACTTGAGTGAAGAAGCGGGTTAAGGCTTTGATAACATTCTTCGCTGTGATGCGGCGCAAGGGAATGGCTTCAGGATAACGGGTTGCACAATCAATAATGGTTAGCAAGAACTGATGACCACGAGGGGTCTTAAGGCTGCAGAGGGAACGGTTTAACACTGGGGTTCGGTTTCCCCGCTACCTGACAATCATGGCAAGTGCGACAGTAAGAGCTGACGTCTTTCTTCATCCTAGGCCAAAAGAACTGGGATAAAATTTTTGAATAGGTCTTCCTAACTCCTAAATGACCACCCACCCCATCATGAGCGATACTAAGTATGTCCTGCCGCAAAGGTTTGGGAATAACAACTTGATGATGAACTAACCAAGGGTGATTGGCAGGAGAATTGGAGGGACGGAACTTCCACATTAATACACCAGACCTAGTGTAGTAGCAATTTGATTCTTGCTCAGCTTCTGTCTCAGTAACTGACCTATTGAGAAAACCTTCTAGCTCAGGACCCCCTGCTTGTAGCTCAATAAACTTACTCCTAGTGATGGGAGAGGAACCAAAACTAGTGACATCTGGGTTCCTATCTCCATCAGAACTACTCTGGAGGTTATCTGGTGGTGGGGAATCCTCAAAGAATTCACTGAGACCAAGATCAGTATGGTCCGGCTGAACAAGATTATCCTCGGACTTCTCACAGTCCTGGAGGGAAACTTCATCAATTTCACTAGTCTCTTCTACCTCTGTACTGCGGCTCATGCTACGGGTCACAGCACACGCAGGGAACAACCCTGGAAAGTCTACTTCCAACTGCACAGTATTATTCTCGGCAGTGGGACAAGATGAGATCACAACATTAGGGAACATCATGTCGCCAACAAGGTCATTTCCTATCAATAGAGAGACCCCTTCTACAGGTAAGCTATCTACTACTCCTAACGTGACATAACCTGACTTTATGGATGACCGCAGGTACACTTGACAAAGGGGAATACGCGACCCACCGGTCAAACCGTTCACAAGCACCCAGCTACCAGTATAGCATGAATCCAGGAATGGAGCAGCTTCTTTAGTAACAAGAGATAAGGCTGAGCCTGTGTCTCTCAAGAGTTTAACAGAAATGGGTTGAATAAATTGATCCAAAGCTAAGGAACCAGGAGAACAAAATGGTTCAAAGGTTGATATCATAGAAGAGGGGGAAGCATTCAGGGCAACAGTCTGACTGAGGGCAGTGACACAGGGCTCCAATAATTTCTCCGATTGCTCGGCCACCCTGACCAAAAGAGTGGGGGATCCTTGGTGAGAGGACTTTCTTTTCTTTAACTTGAGACAGTCGCTGATGACATGTCCTGGCTTCTTACAGTACCTACAACTAGAGTTTCTCTCACCAGTAGGAGTGGATCCACCTGTCCCATGGACCATGGGCTCACCCGGGGTAGATGATGCAGAACCTGAGGGTCGGGTCGGTATGACAAGAGGCAGGGACCCCGATGTAGATGTTGGTGTGGGCTGCTTGAAGGAAGTGAAGGACTGGGACATGGGAGCATAAGACCTGGAATTTACATTTCTATTAGTTAAGGAATAATGGTCAGCCACTGGACCAGCATCAGCCAGAGTACAGATACCTCTCTGATCTAAGTGTGCTCGAATGTCGCCTGGGATACACTTTCTAACCTCCTCTAGCAGGATTAGTTCAACAAGCTTGTCATGTTCTACATGGGCAGACTCACTTTCAATCCACCTCCGACAAAGGACCTGTTTCTGCCTGAAGAACTCCACAAATGTTTGTTTGTCAGTCTTCCGGCAGTTACGGAACTGTTGCCGGTAGGCTTCAGGAACAAGTTTATAGGCGCTCAAAACCGCGGACTTAACAAGGGCATAGTCTAGACATTGATCCTCAGAGAGGGCAGAAAAAACATCTAATGCTTTACCAGTGAAAGATCTATAAATAAGTTGAGACCATTGAGAAACAGGCCACTTGTTAAGTCGGGCAATTTTCTCAAAAAGAGAGAAAAACTTGTCTGGTTCTTCCTCATTAAATTTAGGAACACTGTTGAGACATTTGTCTACACTGAATGTTGAAATATTACTACCTTGAGCCAAACCTCGTTGTTTGAGAGTTTCCAGCTCCACCTCGAGTCTTTTGAGTTCAACTTGTAAGGCCAAATTACTTGGTGTAACAATTTCCTCTGAATTTCCCGACGGTTGGGCTATGATTTCATTGTCAATAAGGTAGTTGAGGACAGCCTCTTCTAACCTAGACTTATTCATGGAAGAGCAGCCTTCTACTTCAGAATAAGCAGCGAGGGATTGCCACTCTGCCTTAGTAAGCCCCTTCAGTACTTCGGCTGAAGGTGAAGCCAAAAAGCTTTCCAGGTCAAACATGTTGAACTCAAAATCGAGTAGCGAAAAAAAGTAACCGTGGCAGCTAAGCTAACTAGCTAGCTAATTAATAATATCAAAATGCAATAAACTGTGAAACACAGCAAGGGATTAACCAAACACCTGGTACACAAGATAAGGGTTAACTCACCAGTAGCATAAGCAATAACAGGAGCAATATAAATGAACACTGTGAACACAGCAACTTGCATCCAAAAATACTTAGCGATGAAACAACACCTGCGAGTAACAACACTTGATATGACAACAATGGCGGTTAGCTCCCGGACACAGGCCCCCACTTGTCGCTATCCCAATATCCTTTATACTTGGGGAGTGAATCCTACCCCAAGTTATTAACAAATAAAGGTACAAATAGGGAACACGGCAATAATTATCTCCACCAAATACCTACTCAACTAAATGTACTTGAAAAAGTAAGAACAGTTGAAATAAGTGAATCACAAAAGGGAAGATAATTAATTAATTCAATTTATGTTTTAAAGGGAGTAATGATTAGCAAACATGAATTTAAGGGAATAAGTAATTGTATAATAAAATAAGAGTTATGCCGCAAGGGCGAAAATATACTATAAGGAGTTAGACCAAACAAATATTACTTAACATTACTATATTACACAAGACATACGAAATATATATATATACAACAATCAATACAAAATGATTATCCCTACCAAACAGGAGATTCCTTACCACCAGGATCCCTTCCTAGGCCTAACTAAACGTGTCACTAATACCTGATACCCCTAGGGCATTGCAGAAGGCTGGATAAAGCACTAGACAAGGGTCAAGGCTAGAGAACGAATAGACACGTCTAACCTATGCCACGGATTTTCGCTACTGGCGTGGCGTGGGTACGCCGTGGAGGAGCGTCTCATATCACGTGATCTAGACATTTGCTGGATATTTTATATAATTTATTAATATTACTCTTGAGTTGACTTAACAGAGTAAGACAATGATGCATATAAATTACATACATAAATATACAATTAACCTAAGTAACTAAGAACAATAATAATATAATAAGTACAATTAACAAATTATTAGTAGCTTGTGTGAAATGGAAGCTTGAACAGAGGCCTCATGCTATGCGAGTTCCCGAGCGCTACAGGCACGTGACAGTCAGTTAGGACAGGCATTGAGAACCTGTCTGGTACAGTTACCTGGTTGACTCGTCGAAAATCTATGACTGGTCTCCATCCTCCATCTTTCTTGGGAACTAAAAATAAAGGTGAGTTCCATGGTGATGAGGAAGGTTGGATCACCTTTTCGTCCAACATGTCTTGCACTATTTGCTGGACTACCACTCTTCTGCTGTGGGGTAGCCTATATGCTGGGATGTAGATTGGGTTAGCTTCCGTTTGAGTGGAATATGATGATTTGTCAACGTTGTTTTACCTTGGGGTTCTCCAAGTAATTCTATGATTTCCTTGAATTCGATGAGTAATTCTAAAAGATCACTTATGCCTTGAGGACGATCGACTACTTTCACGTGTGGCACTTTTTTGTCCGATTTACCCTGTGTTACACAACCTATTGGTAATTCTAATGGCTCTTCGACAACCGCTTTGTCATAAACAAGGAAATGACCTAAACAACACCCCTTTCTTAAGGTTATGGGTCCCACAGTTCTAGTAAGAACCAGGACATTTGTGAGACTACCTATTCTAACAGTATTTAAGGTAGACTCAAGTGACAAACCTTTCACTCGTGAGCTTTCACTCAGACACACAACATCTGTTCCTTCTCTCACATTTGGCAAACGTACTGTGACGTGACTCTAATTAGTTCCTGGCTATGTAACCGTTGTACACCAGTTAACACAGCAGGTGTTAGAGACCAGTTCTGGCCGCTTTCAACCGAAATGTTCTTTGAGCCACTAGGTGGAGTTTCAGAAAGTGACTCCGTTACTAATTGCTGCTGTGTCAAAGACTCCCCCGCGCCTGTCAAGGCAGTTATTACATGAACACCCGAAGTAAACAATGGATGTAAATTTGCATTGCGTGATTGTTTGATCTCGTGACTGAACGTCAATGTTGTTCTGCCTTAGAGTGGTCAGACCACTTAACCCGTCCGCTGGCAAAGAAAATGCCTTAACTATGTAGAAATCCTCCAAAAACGCTTTACTGGACCTAGAAAAACGGAGCGGTAGTGTTATCACCCCCGCTATGTCCAATTGGATTCCCGACACACCGGACAGAGGAATGTCTGTAGGTCTTATTGGCCACTAATTTGGAGGATATCGCCGCTGGAATTCATTGAACGACTTTAATGAGATAACATTGGCACAGGCCCCCGTATCTATACCTAGGGATAACTAATTGTTACCTATCCTCGCTGGTACGGTCAACACCTCCACTTTGTTTAACACGGCGATTAATGAGACGGTGATGGAAGCGTTGTTTTCTTGAACCGTTGACACTATCCTAGATCGTGTTGCTGGATGCGCACCTCTTCCCCTGAGGCTGTATAGTTGTCTCCCTTCGATTTTCCACCTCTTGCCGCATACGCTGTACATTTCTACAATCTTCTGTGTTGTGGTATGGAGAATGATGTACTATACACTGATGGTTACAAGTGTTCCCTGAAGAATGCAGTGATGGGTAGGGAAACACCGGGTAACACTGAAGTCCGTTTATTATGGATGAGAGAAATACAAGTGGTGACTAGCGTGTGCCATGCACGGCTCACACAGTCAGACTGAGACTGCCTTGCCATATGGCAGCCTCGGGGCAATGTTGCCACATAACACGTGCAGTGTTGCCACGTAATTATATATATAAATGCTACTTGGCACAGTAACTTATTTACAAGGTTGCTACTCGGCACAGTAGCTTAGATGCATAACCTACATCTCCCTCCCCCCTCACGCTCATAGTCTTTGTCTTGAGCGGACTTCTTAGTCCTAAGTCGCTCCGAGCGTCGAGGTGCACTGTGGGATGGATCCTCATGAGGTGTAGGTGACTCGTCCTCGGTCAGGGGGCCAGCAGCAGGGGGTGGGGCTGGCCGGGGGAAGCGGCGGTTCCTCCACCAGACACGGCCATTCGGCATCCTGACCTTGTAGTCCCACGACCGGCCGACGCCCATCACTATGCCCACCTTGTCCCAACGTGTCGTCGTTGGGTCCTGGACGCGGACAAGGGCACCAATCTCCAGTGACTGAAGAGGGCGGGCACGCTCGTCACACCGAGCCCCGGCGTCCTGGGTACGTGAAGCGGCGCGGCGGTCGCAGCTCTCGGCTCTGGTCTGCCAGTCCTTCGCAAAGGCCTTGGCGTGTGCAGGAACGCAAGAGCGGAGAGGGTGACCATACAGGATCTGGGCAGGGGAGCATCCTGTGTGGGTGGGAGTGGACGCAGATTCTGGGCAACTCCGTGTGGCAGCGCCAGGCGCGTCGCTCGTCGACTCACGCACCCTGCTGGCGGTGTAACGAGCAGCTTGGATCTGCTCGGGAAAGTCTCTGGGCACCACGCATAACTCTTTGAGGTGCTCCCACGACAACAAGGGTGTAGCGAGAGTAGGCTGCACGTTGATCCATCCGTGACACGACCTGTCGCCGTAGGTGATCTCAGCTTGAAAGGAGCCCACAGCGTCCGGCATCAGGGAACCGTCCGCATTGTAGTACAGCAGCTGCGGCGGTGGTCCCAGGTCACGTTTGGTGAGGCCCAGTTTCTGGAGGTGCTTCAACCCAATCACCGTAGTATCAGTGCCGGTGTCCGGTATCACCTCGATGTGACCCGACACATCACTGTGTGTGACGTCGACGCGGATGGTGGGGGAAGGGGTAGCCCTGGGGCGTGTGGTCGATTCCACCCTCCTGATGTGACTCCGCTGCTGCTTGGGGCTGCGTGGGCCATCTGGAGGGGGCTGCGTGCGAACCACCCCGAGAGAAGTGCGCTGCTTTCCTCCTCGTCTCGGGCTTTTGGGCTTGGGTTGGCGGCAGCACTTGTCATAGTGTCGATAACGACCGCAGGCCTGACACTTGCGGCCTCGTGCAGGGCACCTGTCTGTGTTAGACCAGTGGCCCTTACGGTCACATCCACGACACAGTGCGTCGGCGGCCGGGCATGTCTTGGGGCTGTGCTGCTTTCCACAGCTGCCACAGGAAGCACTAGGCGGAGGCGTGGAAGAACGTCTGGCAGCCTTAGCGTTGTTGGCCGCCTTCTTACCCTTCTTGTATTGTGAGATAGCTTTCACAGCAGGTGGGGCCCGTAAGGCAGAGGTGGCGGACTTGGTGGCCTCGTATGACCGACATTCAATCACTACCACCTGGAGTGTGGAGGAAGCGTCCAGGGGGATGAGTCACTGCACCAACTCTTCGTGCCTGACACCTGTCAAGATCCCGTGCTTGATCCAGGCTTCCTCACATTCCCGGCTGTGCGACTTGCAGACGTCGATCTCCTCTGACAAACTCTTCAAGCGTACAAAAAAGTCGTCAAAGGATTCGTTCTCCGCCTGCTTGCAGCTGGTGAAGGCCCGGCGATGCAAAGCCTCGTTATTCCGACCTTTAACGTGCTCCTGTAAAAGGTCGAGCACATCCGTCACAGAAGATGTAGAATCGGGAGGCACTTGCAACGTGTGCTCCAAAACTCTCTGGGTCTCCAGTGACAAACACATCCGCAGTTGGATGAGCTGTTTGTTTGGAGGCATGCTGTCAAGGTCCACCATCGTGGAGTAATCTGTCCAACGCCGCCTCCACTCACGAAAAAGCTGAAACGTGACGTCTGGTGAGAGGGCGGGTGGGGGTTGAACAGATGCCTTGGGAGCTATTTGTTTGGAGGCAAGAGTACCTAGAGGACGCTGGTGTGGTGGAGGATGGAGGATATTGGCGCTTTCATGCGCGCTACCTGCGAGTGAGGGAGGGTGGGTTAGCGCCAGGGTCGCCAATAGTGCCTCAAAACGCAACTTTTCCTCCTCTCTTCGTGTCTCCTCCCTCTGAAGTTCCATCTCTCTACGTCGCTCGTCCCAGTCGTCCAATCACCTCAGAATTATGGCAATGTCCGTCTCTGGAGGTGGAGGATGAGAGTCTGTGCCCGGTGGAGGAGAAGGTGGTGGGGAGTCGTGTCTCCCATCTTGACGTTGTCCCTTCTTACCGCCCATCTTAGTGTGTGCGTGGACTGCACTGTTTAGTATACAAAGTGGCGCCTCAACAGCTCGAACCACATATATATGACATAAACAGCTCAGAAATAACGCAGAGTCCACTGTTCTGTCTGTGAGTGAGTGCGTGCGTGCGTGTGTGTGTGTGTGTGTGTCTGAGACAGCAGATGCACTTCGTGGTGGCCTTAATGCCGGTGGCTAGAGATGCGGCGGGGGGGTGAGACCGTCAGTGTCTCCCTGGATGTCACACGAGAAGGGTGTACGCCTGCGTGCTCCGTGGGTACCACAAAAAACAGGCCAATGCTCAACTCTCAGCTCTAGACACACACTAATACACTGACACTAACACTGCCACCGTCACTAAAAAGCACTGTGACGGCCCAACACTGCACATCTCGGCGAAACTCAACACAACACACTAGTCGACGCGCACATCGCCGGCTGATGTAACCGTCGGCATAGTTCACACACTTTGTAAGTCCACAGATCCTAGTCACTGCGCCATGATGGTTACAAGTGTCCCCTGAAGATTGCAGTGATGGGTAGGGAAACACCGGGTAACACTGAAGTCCGTTTATTATGGATGAGAGAAATACAAGTGGTGACTAGCGTGTGCCATGCACGGCTCACACAGTCAGACTGAGACTGCCTTGGCATATGGCAGCCTCGGGGCAATGTTGCCACTTAACACGTGCAGTGTTGCCACGTAATTATATATATATAAATGCTACTCGGCACAGTAGCTTAGATGCATAACCTACATACACCATTTATTCTGAGTGCTTTTAGTGTTTGGAGACATTTTATTTCCTGTATAATGTCCCTTTTTAGATTTTGGTTTAGCTGGGCTATCTGAAATCCTTAGGTCCTGTGAGGATTCTTTCCTTCGATCCTGCCTCTGGCTGGCTGGGGACTTACCATGGCCTGGTGGTTGAGCCGCCCCGAGTGAACAGTGGATACTCGGTCACAGGAAACTGATCAGGAAAGGGAATCCCGTCTTAATGCTGACAGATAGCAAACAGCAGAATGGCGTTCTCTAGAAAATGATCAATTTCATGAAATTCGTTTGAATGCTAATAGACAGAGAGCTGCAGGATCCAGAAACTCTAAGAAAGAATACACAGTGGCATCCACTTGCAAGAGCAGCATTTAACTGTGACAATGAGATAGAATATGAAAAGTATCCCTCTGTGGTCATTGGCAACATGGATAAGAAATGTGAACACTGCGGTGCAAAGAAGTATAAAGGAGAATCTGCTGGACTGTGCTGCACTCATGGGAAAGTACAACTGCCAAATTTGGAAAAACCACTACAACCATTGAAGCCTCTCATGCTGGGAACAACACCAGAGTCAAAACACTTCTTGGAAAATATACTGAAGTACAATTCATGCTTCCAGATGACATCCTTTGGAGCTACCAGAGTAGTTCGTGAGCACGGATACATGCCCACATTCAATGTCCAGGGTCAAGTCTATCACAAAGCAGGATTCCTCCTACCACTGGAAGATGAGCAGGCAAAGTTCCTCCAAATCTACTTCATGGGAGATCATGAAAAGCAGACTACTACCAGGTGTGGCAATATTCAAGGTGTCAGACATGACTTTGTCCTATGTCGTGATCCCAATATCCTTTATACCTGGGGAGTGAAACCTACCCCAAGTTATCATCAAATAAAGGAACAAACAGGGAACACGGCAATAATTATCCCCACATATACCGACTCAACTGAATGTACTTGAATAAATACGAATATGTTGGAGTAAGTGAGTCACAAATGGGAAGATAATTAAATAATTCAATTTATGTTCTTAAAGGAGTACTGTCTAGCAACCATGGAATTTAAGGGAATAAATGATTGTATATTAAAATAAGAGTGATGCCGGAAGGGTGAAAATACACCGTTTAGGAGATAAATCAAATGAATCCAACTTAACATTAACTATATTAAACACAGACATCACACTATATATACACAGCAATCACAACCAACTGGTTATTTCCTACCAAATAGGAGATTCCTTAACACCTGTGTGGACACGTCCTGCCTATAGCCTATACCATGGTTTACTAAAGAGTGTCTCTGGCCACACAGCATGTGAGTGAGGAGCGTCTTAGCTCACGTGACTGAAGACAGTTGCCAAATAGTCTTATAACTAATTAATACTACACTTGGTTTGACTTAACAGAGTAACACAAATGATGCATATTAATGACATACATAGATATACAATTAACCTAAGTAACTAAGAACAACATTAATATAATAGTAAAAATAACAAGTTATTAATAGCTTGTGTGGAGTGGGGGCGTAAACAGATACCACAAAACATGAGTGTTACAGGCACGTGACACCTATCTATCCAAGAAATGCCGCATGAGCTCAACACGTATGTACAGTCATTTAAAAATTCCCTGGAAAGCATGCCTTCTGACGAGTACAAAGTCAGGATCAAAGCAGACACGACCCCTAAGGGAGAACATGAAAGAAGATTCAATGCTCCTGTAGTTGATGAAGTAGTTATCCTGATTGTCGGTCAAGAGTCGCTCACAAGAAGAACATGATGCCACATGTACTGGAAGCTACAATACTGACAGGAAAACCTAAAGGATAGGACGTTTTTATACCAAGGATACCTCTCATCACCACTGACCTGCCATTTGAGTTCCCGGTTAAAGTGAGCTTTGCCATGACCATCTACAAAAGCCAGGGATAGTCCCTAAAGATGGTTGGCCTAAACCTGGTGTTTCCTTGCTTCTCTCATGGACAGTTCTCTGGGAACTGGCAAAAATCTGTACATACTTGCTGCTAATGGCAAAACCAAAAATGTGGTCTACCTTAATGCACTACAGTGAGACAATGTGGAGCCTTCCGGAAGGTGGCGTCATACCGTGGCATAGCGAAGTTCACTGGTGTTTGTGTAGTTTATAAAATAATGATTGTTTGTGATCTACCTGAGTGGAGAGTGCGTAGAACCTCGCACTGGTTATGATGTCAGAAGTCAAAGACGTCATTCTCAGGGAGGGATGACGTCATGTCTTACTGCAATCCACCTGGGTCTTGCAGCGGTCAACACAGGGCTGATCTGGTTCTTGCCGAGGTCAGCTCGAGGCTGATCTGGGTCTTGCCGCAGTCAGCTAGGGGCTGAAATGGGTCTGACCTCTGGATTGGGGCGATCTGCCTGTGGGCTGATGCGGGGCTGAACTCTTGGTTGGTGAGATCAGCCTGGGGGTTGATCTGGGGTTGTCCTCTGTTGCACACTAACGAGTCTTGATTGTTTAAGCAAGAGATTGTTTGATTGTCTGGAACCACTTTGACAACCTTGTTAAACTCCGGTGATGTATTGTTAGCTGGTAGTAATCTCAGCTCACACTCGGGTAGGCTCGGCTGCTCTCGGCTCCGGTCGGGGGTAACCTTCAGTAGTATGTGTCACTGAGGGTTTGACTGCTAAGTTTAAAATTTTTTAGAATGTTTTTGTTACCACTGTGTCTCTATGTATACATTTTGCAAGTGTTTATAGCCACTGTCCAGTTAAATTTCTTGTAATTGCTTGTTTGCTGCTGATTCATTTAGGATGACTGATTCTTCTTCTAGACCGTCCGACAGCTGCCACTAGTGTGTTGGTCACATATAATGTATATATATATATATATATATATATATATATATATATATATATATATATATATATATATATATATATATATATATATATATATATATATATATATATATTGTTACGAACTATGCCATCTATTGTCCTTGATCTACTCTACCCAGCACTAACAGCAACGCCATCTAGGGACGAAACACGAGTATGACTAGTCTTAGTTACCTCTCTGGGTTTCCTTCTCCATATCCTGTTGTTGTCACTCTCCTACAAGTCTTCTTCTTCATTGGCTCCTGTCTGATGAGAGAGTTCAGTTCACTCTGGGAAGTGACCAGGATCACTCTATCCTGAAACCTACGGAACAGTGACTACCTACCGCCTTTCAAATACTCAGCCTTACTCGTCGGCCATCTCAGCTCCGCACTTAAGTATTTGTTATCCTATATTGCCTCCCGGCGTCCACTTGCTTCAAAATTGTTGTATGTTGTATAAATATGTATATTCTGTTAATGTTTAGGTTAAGTATGGTTAAGGGTAAATTATGGAAAGCTGAATATTTTGTTAAGGAATTTAGTATACTTTATTATACACAACAAAAACTCGCATCCTTTGTCTACCCTTTTATAGTCCGATTGTCTTTGTTTTTTTTTGTTGTTGCCTGTTGGGATCTGGGTAGACTTTTAACTATATTCTAAATCCCCAACTCGTAACAAATGGCAACCGTGACAGGACCCAACATTAAGTGCCATATTTCTACCCCTATTGTTACTCCTTGTTAATTATTCCTCCCAGTCACTTCTGTTCACAATTGCTTTCCAGTGGTTTAAAGTTTCCTTCATATGTGTGTGCATATATTGGTATTATCGTATAGTAAGAGTGACAGACGTAGGATATTAGGTTCCAAGTGTCATAAGGCTTACATGTTATTACACGTGGCAGTCGTGTAGTAAGTCTTATCGAGTGTAGGGAAGAATCCGGATCTGTTTAATGCCATACCCTCACTCCAGAGTAGGCTGTTCCATAGTCACTAGTTTAGGGTGAAGTGATATCTTAGGACGCCCCGCTCTACCAGTACCCCATAATTATAAAGCCTCAATTATTGTTCTTATTATCTCATTCGGGGTCAATAATCAAGTAATTCAGGGTTGTTAATCCGGATCTTTATATTAATGCCGTAATACGCCCTTCCTGTTTACTCAAGGGTTGTTAATCCGGATCTTTATATAAAATGCCGTAATACGCCCTTCCTGTTTCAAGTATCTAAGGGTTGTTAATCCGGATCCTTATATAAAATGCCATAATACGCCCTTCCTCTTTACTTCAAGGTTGTTAATAGGTATCCTTATATAAATGCCGTAATACGCCTCTTCCTGTTTCAAGTATCTAAGGGTTGTTAAAACCGATCTTTATTAATGCCGTAATACGCCTCTCTTCCTCTTCAAGTCTCTTACCCTTTTCTATGATCTTATCAGAAGATCAATAATCATAAGTGCAATTTCCTAGGTATAACTTCTGGTTAGTTTCCGGACTTTCTGGTTATCCACTGTCAGTGATATTTTCTTGCAATCCACTTATCTTATCTTTTTGACCATTAAAATAATTTATCTAGGTTTTCTTAGTCAATGGCCACTTCCAGGATTTGTTAAACTTGGTAGTCCTGGAGGAGTTGAAGAGCTGGGATGGGTGTGGGGCGATCTGTCTCTGTATGGGCCAGTCGGCCTCCTGCAGTATCCCACTTTCTTATGTTCTTATGTTCTATACCATTTCACATTTTGAAGCATGTGGAGGAGAGTGGAGAGGTTAATTTAGGACGTGCGGCTGAGCTGACTGATGCGTACGCCTTGCTGGTGGAGTCACTGTGCCGTAGGGAACGTGGTACTTTCCGACATGTTAGGTCCTTCTCTGATGATAACCTTGGGGGCGTGAGTGGTAGGTCGAAAGGTCCTGGCTAATTTATCCCTGATGCAACCAAGCTTACTTGTTCTAATGTAAAACTCCAGGCCATACGATCCAGACTTGTAGACACCCATGCAAGTCGAATTGCTAAAAGTAGTTCCCTGGATCCCAAATTCAAACCAATAGCAACCACCAATGCGGAAAGGCCCCATCAGGATCTCTTCTCTTCATTCACCTATGAGGGCAAAATTTCAATCATAGAGCGGTCTCGTTCTTTCCCTATTCGTATACTACGTGATACGGGCGCAGCACAATCTATCCTCCTGTTTAACGTCATTCCTCATTTATCTACAGCATTTACTAATGACAGTGTTCTAATTTCAGATCTCATCCCATTCTTCCTATCCCTTAGCTAAAGTGCACCTCCAATGTCCCTTGATTAATGGGGAAGTGCAAGTAGCCATTAGGAAAGATCCAATGCCTGTGAGCGGCATTCATTTACTATTGGGTAATGATTTGGTAGGAGATCTAGTGGTTCCCAACATAAAGACAGTCGACTCTCCCTTACCTGTCAACTCCACCACTGACCTTGAAGAAACTATTCCTCACCTTTTCCCATCTTGTGCTGTCACCCGGTCACAGAGTGTGCGAAATGGGCCCTCTTCATCCAGGACCACCTCCAATATCTTCCTACCCACAGAAGATCTGTACAATAAGACCATTAGTAAGGATGAGCTCATTTAAGCCCAACAATCTGATCCATCTTTGAATAAACTTCATCATGCAGCAGTTGAGGGTAAAGATTTAAACACCCTTCCGTGTTTTTATTATCAGGAAGGGGTTTTGATAAGAGCCTATAGACCCCCTGAGCTTACCCATCTAGACACGTGGTCTGAAATACATCAAGTGGTAATTCCCTCCTCAGTCAGACCAGCATTAATTGCCCTTGCCCATGATGGTATTTCAGGACATTTGGGAATCTTGAAAACATATAAAAAGCTCCTCCAACACTATTACTGGCCTGGACTTAGGAAGGATGTGTCAAAGTACCTAAAATCTTGTCATATTTGTCAAATGGTAGGAAAACCAAATGAAAGTATACCAGCAGCTCCTATTAAGCCCATCCCAGTATTTTCTACACTATTTGAAAAGATTGTTGTGGATTGTGTGGGCCCATTACCAAAGACTAAGAAGGGAAATTAATTCCTGCTCACAGTTATGGATACCAGTACACGTTATCCTGAGGCTTTTCCCCTTAAAAGCATCACTTCAAAAAATGTAATCAAACCTCTTTTGCACCTTTTTACTTCAGTGGGCATTCCTAAAGAGATCAAATCCGATCAGGGCACCAATTTTACAAGCAATCTTTTCAAACAGGTGATGAAAAACCTCAGTGTGGACCATTGTACATCTTCGGCTTACCACCCACAATCCCAAGGTTGCTTGGAACGGTTCCATCAAAACTTTCAAATCAATGCTAATAAACTATCTCCCCTCAACTATATAGTCCATACTCCTGATCGCAGAAGAGATTCACAACTTGTTCACATTAAGCTCATGAAACTTTACCATTCCAGGCAGTCAGAGGAAGACATCCCAGAGGCTATAAGCCTACCTGTATTGTATACGGTTTTGTCAGGGCCGGAGCCGGAGACAGATGACATGGACCTATTGGAGAATTTAGACTTCCCTCTACCTAAAGAAAACCCTGCTAACAGTCACATTCTCAACAACTTGGATGAGTATTTTCTGTTCTGAATCCATCAAGCAAAGATCTCACTAAGTTGTATCAACATTTCCTAAGTCCAGGTCAAGCAGACCTCAGGGTTTTTGCAATATACTTAAACATGATATTAAGCTAATCTCAGATGATGTACAACCCATTAGGCAATCAGCATATCGGTAAATCCACAAAAAAGAGAAATTATGAAAAAGGAGGTAGATTTTTTGTTAAAACATAACTTAGCTGAGCCTAGTACCTCCCCCTGGGCTTCACCGTGCCTTCTCATTCCAAAACCCGATAGCAGTTTTCGTTTCTGTACAGATTATCGTAAAGTGAAACAGGTCACTGTCTCAGACTCCTACCCTTTACCTTTGATTGAAGATATAATAGAAAGCATAGGCTGTGCAAAATTTAAGACAACGGTGGACTTGATGAAAGGATATTATCAAGTGGGACTCAAGGATAGGGCAAAAATAATCTCAGCATTTATAACTCCATTTGGTCTTTTTCAATATTTGGTTATGGCGTTTGGCTTTTCTAATGCTCTGGCCACATTCCAGAGGGCAATCAATTACCTGATTCAGGACCTAGATGGGACGTTCGCCTACATGGATGACCTGGTGGTGGTGTCGGACGGCTGGGACGAACATCTGGTGCGTTTGGAGATACTGTTCGCACGACTCCAAGAGACTGGATTCCACCATAAACCTGGCTAAATCTGCTTTTGGGACTCGTGACACTGGGACATATAGATTGGGCATGGTATGGTAGAGACCCAAGGGCATAGCGTTAAAACCATCTTGTCCTTCCCCCAATCCAGGGGCGAGAAGGAACTCATCGCTTCTAAGAATGTGCGGCTACTACCATCGGTTCTGCAATGCTTCTCCAGCGTGGCGGACCCCTCCACAGACCTTACCAGTTCTGGGTCCCTTACATCTGAACCAGAGGTGCGACCAGTCTTTCCACCGCCTCAGCCTTCCTTGCCTCCAAGCCTGTAGTCCACCCCCCCCCCCCTCCCGACTACACCTTGCCCTTCCATCTGCAAATCGACGTTAGCGGTGTCGGAGTGGGGGCTGTGCTCCTACAACCCGACCCAACCACTGTTGTCCTTCACCCTGTGGCATACTACTCCGCCAAGTTGAAAAAACATCAGACCAACTACTCGACCATAGAGAAGGAGGCCCTGGCTCTGGTATTGGCAATAAAGAAGTTTGAATGTTACCTCCAATCTCGCCCACAAACCACCCTAGTCTTCATCGACCATATCCCGCTCACGTTCATCCAAACCAACAAGACCTCCAACCAGCGAATCCTCCGCTGGGCTCTCCTCACCCAGCCCTATAATCTACAAGTCCGGCACATAAAGGGGGTGGACAACCTGATTGCGGACTCCTTATCCCGAGCTCCAGTGGAAATGCAGCAGCTACTCTCCAGAGGCACCAGGTGATCACCTCCTTCGCGCCCGCGCTAGGGAGGTCTTTGGAGGGGGGGGGTGTGTTACGAACCACGCCATCTATTGTCATCATCTACCCACCACCAAGAGAAACGCCATCTAGGGACGAAACCAGAGTATGACTAGTCTTAGTCACCACTCCGGGTTTCCCTTCTCTATATCCTGGTTGTTGTGTCACCTCCTCCAAGTCTTCTTCATCAGCTCTGGATCGAGGAGAGTTCAGTTCACTCTGGGAAGTGACCACACTAGGATCACCTATCCTGGAAACCTACGGCACAGTGACTACCTACCATCTTCTTCAGACACCTGAGCACCACACTTGAGTATTTCATGTTACCTCCCACCTCCACTTGCTTCAGATTGTTGTATGTTGTATAAATATGTATATACTGTTAAGCCAATGTTGCCTATGTTTAGGTTAAGTATGGTTAAGGGTAAATTATAGAAAGCTGAATATTTTGTTAAGGAATTTATGGTACTTTATTATACACAACAAAAACTCCCATCCTTTGTCTACCCTTTTATAGTCCGATTGTCTTTGTTTATTTAAGTTTTTTTTATTGTTGTTGCCTGTTGGGATCTGGGTAGACTTTTAACTATATTCTAAATCCCCAACTCGTAATAACCGATATAAGTGCACTAAGAAACTTCCCTTGGCAGAGCAGGTACAGTCTCGTTCAAGATTCTTCGAACACTGCTGGAGACAGCTGTCAACTCAAGTCCGTTTGTAAACTATACCACATAGTAAAAATTATGAATGAATGTAAAAGTGATGGGTGATTGGTTAATTAGTTCCAGTTGCTTAATTAATGGTTGGGCTTTGTTGTTTCGCATTATATTATGCCTTTCTGCTAGTATATACTGTTAATTTTATTTTAAAATGGATAGAGCAATGAGCCAACCTATATGAATTTATGTTTAGACAATGAAACAAAAGTACAAATCGGTAAGTATGTTAAAGAGCATCATGCATCGGGCACAGCTGAGTGAAGGCTGTTTATGAGGTTGCCTGTTTATCATTAATTTATACTAATATTGTCGTCAAACGTTTAATCCATTTCGGGTAATTAATCCAGTCGTATGTAACCGATGCTAAACAAAACTTCTTTCTAAAGACGCTGATTTCTTGCAACACAAACTGCTGTTTTACTTCCCTGTGGGATTAAGCAGAATCATCGGTTCACTGCTACCTGTAGTAAGTGTGTGTGTGAATGTACGCATGTGGAGTGTGTGTGTGTGCGCATGTGGAGTGTGTGTGTATGTGTGTGTGTGTGTGTGTGTCAGTCTCTGTCTGTATTTAATAATAACGTTGTTCAATTGAAGGTGATGGTAATTAATCTTACAAACCATCTGTCTGATGGTGTGAATTAGTACTGTAGCATATGCCTAATACTTTTACAAGCCATTATCTAGCAATATCATTGTCATTCCAACACTATGAATATTGTAAGCAGCAAATGGCATTTCTTTCGTTGAGTGACTCTTTGCGCCCCCCCCCCCTAAATCCTTGTTTCTGACTTGTGTCGAATGCGTCTGGTGTCTTTAAAAAATTATTCTTTTTTTTTTCCAAAAATGTGTATGATGTATTATAAATTTGTATCTTATTTATTTATTTATTCGTTTATTTTTTATAAATGCATAATAAATATAAATATAACGCTGACGTTATTGGCGGGGAGGTGGGGAAGACAGAGGTGTTGTCAGTGCTGACTACCCTTCCACTCCCTCAATTGTAGAAGGATCCTGCCAACATGCAATACCACACACAGAAAATCACTGAACGTGGAAGAATAATCGGCATGAAAGAGGCTGGGTTTTCACCCACTGAATTTGCACTGTATATTATTTAATTAAGCGATGGAAAGAGGAGGGAAGTTTAAAGGACCACCACAGGACGGGAATGCCGCGAAGAAGAACACTTGCACAAGTTGAAGCCATCAGGAATTTCGCTGAGGCCAACCCCTTCAAGATTTCATTATCAATAAGAGAGGATCTACAATTAAATATTTTCCCTTTAACAATTAGGCGAAGCCTTCACGAAGGAGGCATTCACCATAGAACTCCCGCCACCAAGGAGAAGTGAAATGAGCGACATCGCGAGGGCAGGTTGCAGTTTGCTCGACGGTATGCTGAGGAAGGCTTAGATTTCTGGGGAAGAATAATATTCACTGACGAAAAATCTTTCTCATCTACCTCTCACGGAAGGTTGCATTGCTGGAGGAGGAACAACACCCATAATATGGGTGACAATAAAAAGTGAAAGTTTTTATTTTTAGATGGCCATTTGTCCAATACTGCATACCCATGAAAAAAGAACACAGGCGAAATCCTGGGTCATTTGGACAATATTTAGAGGTGGCTCAAGCCATTTGAAGTTAACACTACTGAAATTATTATTGATTTTTTCTAATTTCTTTATTTATGAACCGATTACTATGAAACTTTGCAGGTATATGTAGAATGCAAATTCAAACTAAAGTTGTTCTTAACATTTTTTCTAAAA
>NW_024755214.1:0-9317 GCF_018991925.1 Homarus americanus
AATTATTGTTTGTGTCTGTAGTGTTGGAGGGAATAGAAGTGTCTAAATTTTACAGTGCGTCTCATTTACCCCAGTCACAGATGCTATCCTTCCACAGGTCACGGAGAATTCTTTTTTTTTTAATATACTAGCCCAATAAAGCACGCGGACTAATGAAATATATATGGATCCTCGTGTTTTGAAGCCAGGACACTAAAAGCAGTCCTAGACTCTGTTATATTTCACACAAAGCCTCTGGTGGCTCAGAGATAGCGTGCCCCGGTCACAATTATAAGATCGTCGTATCGAATAATGACGGGATGAGGTGTTGATTATATGTAGAAGTAAGCGTGCTTTATTGGGCTAATGAAATATATATGGATCCTCATGTTTCGAAGCGGAGTTGGTAAAACGTTGCTCTGATCACCTAAGAGGCACGGGTTGTCCCCATTTGAGGTTCACGTCGCCATGAGCTCGTTGAACAGGCTTTGTGTGAAATATAATAGAGTCTAGGACTGCTTTTAGTGTCCTGGTGGCCCAGAGGTATCGTTCCCCGGTCACAATTATAAGTTCGTTGGTTCGAATCCTGGCAGGGTGAGGTGTTGATTATATGTAGAAGTACGCGTGCTTTATTGGGCTAATGAAATATATATGGATCCTCGTGTTTCGAAGCCGGATTTGGTAAAACGTTGCTCTGATCACCTAAGAGGCACGGGTTGTCCCCATTTGAGGTTCACGTCGCCATAAGGTCGTTGAACAGGCTTTGCGTTAAATATAACAGAGTCTAGGACTGCTTTTAGTGTCCTGGTGGCCCAGAGGTAGCATTCCCCAGTCACAATTATAAGATCGTGGGTTCGAATCCTGGTGGGGTGAGGTGTTGATTATATATATATATATATATATATATACTCTCCTCCTCTCTCCATATATATATACCACCTTATATATATATACTATATATATATATATATATATATATATATATATATATATATATATATATATATATATATATATATACCAGTAAAATTTGCTGGACTTTAATTTCTCACTTGACTTGGGGTTTATTAAAATTTAATAGATGGTAATGGCAGTGGAAGCGCCCCTTTGAGAAAAATCCCGAACCAGCACAAGAACACTTAAATCTACTACACAAAATGAATTGTCCATGACCCGTGGAAGGATAGCGTCTGTGACTGGGATGAATGAGACACACTGTAAAATTTAGACACTTATATTCCCTCCAACACTACAAACACAATCAAATAATGGTACACCAATATGCGCACCTCTTAACTTAAACTTAAAACACTACTCTGGGGAATAAAAGTTATACATGATATAGAAATTATTAGAAACACAGGCAACAATACATTTGAAGTATTAAGAAATGTTGCTTGCACACATGACACAGGCCTCAAGGGCTTTCACAAAATAATATCAGTCACTTAGGAAATGGTATTAAAAAATAAGAAATTAACTACTCTACAATGAATAGGCCTTAAGGGCTTTCAACAAAATAATATCAGTCACTGAGGAAATGGTAATAAAAATAAGAAATTAAATACTCTACAATGAATAGGCCTTAAGGGCTTTCAACAAAATAATATCAGTCACTGAGGGAATGGTAATGAAAATAAGAAATTAAATACTCTACAATGAATAGGCCTTAAGGGCACTCAACAAAATAATAGCACCCCAACAGATGCACACTTCCTAACCTAACTTAACCACTACTCTGGGGAACAAGGTTATACCTGAGATCAGAATTATGAAGAACAATTAGATGCATTAAAAGAATCAAATCACAGTATCACTCTGGTTCCACTTAATGGCACAAACATTCAAAACAATACTATCAAAATTATTTAGGACTATTAACTACACACGTCAAGATAATATCAGTCTGAGGAATGGTGTTAACTACACCCGTAATAAGGGAGGGAAGATGTTCCTCTAGGTATCTCCTAGAGACCTAGACTCACGGTCTCAGTGTGTGACCATTAGTTTACTCAGCTAGCCTCAGTGTACTCCCAGTGCGTCCATAAAGCGGAAGGGAGTGAGCCAATCAGACCTTGTACAGTTGAGAGGAGCTTTAGCTTCCCGTTAGCAAGAGGGTTTCACTAAGCTGCTCGGGACATGTGGTGTTGTGCACCGAGTGGTAAGAACTGATCACCCACTGTGGATGCTGGTCCCGTCGTTTTAGTTGTCGGAAGTACTCATTCACTCAAGAGATCCTTTGCTACCCCGCTAAACAGTGACAGGCCTACACTGATCGGTCCAATGGCGACAATCGCCACCCTCAATCATCAACGGCAGTCTCAAACGGCAGTCAATCTCTCGCAGTCAACTCCGGTCAACTCCGGTCAAGTGGGTTCTGACGGAAACCCTGAAATGAACTCACTGTTAGCTCTAGTTTACTTTACCACTGCCCTATCTAAACCCTGTCTGAGATCGAATGAGACTTACTTGTTATACTGCAATAGTGCAACACAGGTGACTAGGCCACGTGACTATTTCTGTGACAGACGCGCAGGGACGTCTTGTTTTGTATGAATCCTCCCCGCGACTGAGAGAGAGGCAGCGTCGCGTCTTCTCAAGGCGTTAGCTTAGGTCTACGTGACATATTTTCCGCCTAACTAATAACTCCTTGGGACACCCGTAACATTATTCAGACTGATAAACGATTTATAATAATTTAAAATTCAATAATAGTCCCTTACTTCATGAATCGCATCATTATTAATTCGGTAAATTACATTTAATATCATATAGGCCTAGTTCCGGAATCTCTCGCTATGAGCAGGCAGCGCTCTCTCCCCTCAGATGACCTTGAACGCTCAGTATCACTAATGGCGGGGCATTTGAAATTACTCTGAAATTTCTGAATATTACATATATATATATATATATATATATATATATATATATATATATATATATATATATATATATATATATATATATATATATATATATATATATATAAATATATATATATATATATGCAAATAATCATTGTGTGTGATCCAGGTATATTGATACCCACCCCTAAAGATGTGAATATATGAAAGCTTATGAACTTCGGTATTTCTTTTTTCCTTGTATTAATAGCATATATATATATATATATATATATATATATATATATATATATATATATATATATATATATATATATATATATATATATATATATATATATATATATATATATATATATATATTTTGAGACCAACACACCGAGACTCACTAATGGATGCTGTGTCGATGTTATATTAAACCAGCTCTTTTGTCACAAGGACGGTTCTTTTTTTCAGTATCCAGAAGGGTCCTGACATTCCACGCAGCCACCATAAAAGTTTGTTTGGTTTGCTTTTGTTTTGATTTGTCAATGTGATTATGCTTTCGACCACATAAGGATGACTTTACTGGGTGCTGTTGCCCAATCAGGTTGGTTCTTTTGGCAGGCTATGTTTCGGGCACCCTTTCAAGCCTCCTTCCCATGTTAGGTGAGCAGAGTGGCACCTGATAAGGGCTGCTTAGTCATACAGACAGGACCGAATTTTACTGCTGCCGAAATCCCATTGCATAAACGACCGCCTGATCAAATCCACCCTGTGCAGAGTTGTGACTAGAGACTCCCGGCAGTCATCTCTGCCTGTCCCCATCACCATTCATCTGTCGCCATAGGACTTTGGGGGATTCGGGGTTTTGATGATGATGAGAAATATGATAACTTGGATGATGGCTGCTTGTGAGTTTATTTATGTGGTGAGGCAGGAGAGCAGGCTGCAACCACACATCTTAGTTCTCCGTTTTTCTGATCCATTGGTGCGGGTAGTTGCAACGACTGAGGAGAGTGAGAGTTATAATGGACTACCGATAGCCCCCCAGTTTGTTGGGTTTTGCCTAAGCAACCTGTTTATCTTGCATTGCATTCATCAGCCAGTGAAGTCGTTGGTTTCCCATGTTGGTTCACCTCTTCCGCCTATTCCGCCATTGTGGTCTTACTGGAGCTCTGTAAGCATGTCTGCCTGATGTGGGGCTTCAACGCAGATTTTTCGATCGGGATTTACTCCCGTACTCTTGTACCTACCAAGGTTAATCTGCAAGGCAGCGGAGCAGTAGTTGGTAGGCGCTAGGGCGTGTCCACATGCCAGTGAGCCTATGCGCCGTCTCTCTGGGGCTCATTGCTGATCCTAGATTCCCTGCTGTTCTAACCTGGGGCCGCGAGGCACCCAGTTACCTTGTATTGCCACGAGGAGGCACAGCAAGAGTCTTGATGGTGAAGAGGCTGTGTACTACCAGGGGAATACTTACACAAGGTTGCTTCTCTGTTCACCAAGAGGAGTAGCCTGTGGCCGTAGCTAATAGTGACATAAGCAAGCAGTGCTTGCATCTTAACACTAACATGATGCTGCCACACTAGATACATTACACCACCCTGTGTGCACACACACACACACACACACACACACACACACAAACGCATATACACACACACACACATACACACACACACAAACGCGTACACACACACACACACACACACACACACACATACACACACACACAAACGCACATACACACACACACACACACACAGACACACACACACACAAACACACACACACACACACACACACACACACACAACGGATAACCTAGTACAATTCCTGATAACTTGTCACAACACGGATAACGTAGTACACCACAGATAACTTAGTACACCCACAGATAACTTAATACAACACGGATAACGTAGTACATGATAACTCTAGTGCCACCACGGATAACTTAATACAAATACGGATAACGAAGTACAGTACAGATAACTTAGTACACCACGGATAACTTAATTCAACACGGATAACGTAGCAATTACAGATAACTTAGTACACCACGGATAACTTAATACAACACGGATAAATGTAGTACACCACAGATAACTGTGAGTACACCACGGATAACTTAGTACAATTACGGTAACTTAGTACACCACGGATAACTTAATACAATACGGATAACGTAGTACACCACAGATAACTTAGTACACCACGGGTAACTTAATACAACACGGATAACCTAGTACACCACGGGTAACTTAGTACACCACGGGTAACTTAGTACACCAAGGATAACGTAGTATACCACTGATTAGAGATAGATAGTGGATGTCCTATTATGAAAAGTTGTATCTCATTGGTTGATGGAAAGATGAGAGTGAAGGAAATTTTATAATTGAGGAACGTGAGGAATAAGAGAAGTGAATGATGTTTAGTTAAAGGAGACTATCATCACTGACCACTGAACAAATATTATGTAATGGTACAGTATAATACAGCCGTCTAATACACGGTCAAGGAGGCTTTGTTTTATGATTTTGCATTAGACCATCACATCTTAAATTTTTTACTTGAACATTTGTGTAAAGTTTCATTAATTCGTGGGGATCTAAAGCTCTCCCCAACCTTCCTCCTTGCTTCAGCATGTGAAATATTGTACTGTCTTATCCCCTTTTGCTTCATGTTCCCTCCGCGTCTAAAGACAGACGCAAGAAGGGCGAGGATGCTCGTTTCCCAAGGTAAATAATGTTTTCGTCTCCCATAAACAGGTGTCAGTAACTTATTCTTGACTGGAGCATTTAGCACACCATGTTATGTAAGTGAATATAAAATCCAACTATCCTGAATATTAATTTGAGCAGCTTACTCTTGTTAAGTATCTGTAAAAGTAAAGAGGAAGTCAATTACCTGATTAATATATTGTAAATACAAACCTGTGGCGAAGGACACTGCCTACATTAGGTACTCCTCAATGAGATGTTTACTATACTTGTGCAACAAGCAAACATGACCAGAATACAACGTTGAAAATGATCACCGCCACTGGCACCAACACCACCCGGGCCTTCCTCAATATGTTTACATGGCAAGTTGAGTGAGCCGTCGTGGCCACGTTGTCTGATGGAATAACTCTGACGACCTGCCAGGGATTCTCCTGTTGGGGTTGGGATCTCACGTGGCACAAGATGATGAAGAAGAGGAGGAAGATACAAGCAAAGAACCACACATCGATCATCTTGACAGTGGCTGTGGCAGGGAGATTGTCAGAGGTGTTGTTGAAGAGTGTGTACAATACAAGCAGTGTCGTCAAGCTGAGGGTGAGGCGATCCTTCCAGGGACACAGAAGAGAGGAGATAAAATAAATAACTGTATAACAACGTTAAGAAAAAAGTGAAATATATCTTGTGGCAAGTAGTCAGTTTATGTAAAACTATTTCATTGTGACTACTGCTTAACACATTATTAATAAATAGCAGGATAAAAAAAAAAAATAAAACATATTTGCCTAAGGCTCTTGTTGATTTTATTATACAACTCAGAAGATGATACTGTACTGTATTGCAGTAACGATTTTTCTTCATATTATCGTAATTTTCGTATAAAATATATGTTAGCCTCTACCAGACAGGGAACCTAGCCCGGTATATAGCTGGTTATTGACCTGTCTGCGGTAATCGATAGTCTATGCTAAGACTGACACAAGATTTTTTTATTCTAATAATTATATGGAAGTAACCTATTTAGCTTATTAGGTACTGTTGGTGACAATTTAATATAGTGATGATCTTTGCCGACCTCATGCCAAGGCCAAGCATCATGAGGAAGAGATTATTGGATGGTTATCTAAAAGGGAAAAACACAAGCGAGACATCAGTTGTATCCAAATCAAAGTGGAAGCAACATCTTAAAAAGGGAAGGACGAGAGTTAATATTTTGAAAATGCCAACACCTACTTATATATTGAGTCTTAAATTAGGAGAAAGAGAAAAATAAACTAAAAAAAAAATTATGTAGTTTGTCCGTCGAAATTTTATATTTTTCGAGCATTATAACCGATAGAATTATCCCCAATATTAGTTGTTCAAAGTTGGCTGTGCTTTGAATTACAGTAGAAGGAAATATGTGGGGTAAAATACTACCAATAACACCAAACAAACCTTTGAAAACCTTACCTAACCTTGCCTAACTTGTAAAAATTTCAGGAATTGCTTTTGAATTTATGGAGCCATCCTCATCTGAACAACGAAAACCACACCATTGGCATCACATACTAAACATTGAAAACATGAAAAAGTAAGTTTTTTATAGTTTAGGATTTTTAAAGGTTAGGTAAGGTTTTCAAAAAAATTGTCTACTGTGTTTTTAGTATTTTACTCAATATTTTCCTTGTACTACAAAGCCCTGCCTAGTTTGAACAAATAATATTGTTGGTAATTTTATCGGTTAAAATACTCGAACGATATAAATTTCCTATGAAAACGCTATGGAATATATTTTTTATATATAAGAAGGTGTTGGCAACTTCTAAATATTTGTCAGGAATAAACTAAATTAATTAAAAAGAAAAAAATTACCATTAAATTACAAAACATATCTCGAGTTGGTTCAGAATGTTTTAGAATCGGGATAACAGTGATGAGTGTAGTACATTATCTGTATTATTAATATTCCAGGGAAAGAAGAGCACCTTTATTATGGCTATGGTCAGGTAAAGACAATATTAGGTCAGCCATAGCCCTGGCATGTAAAAACATAGCCAGAGCCGCGGCAAGTGGTAGACATTGTAATCTAACTCTCCGGGATGTAGCGAAGGCATTTGATAAAGTCTGACATGACGGTCTAAAATATAAGATCCTCCAACTCGGACTTCCCACCAACATTGAAAAGTTGCTTTGCAACTTTTTTGGCGGCAGAAATGCCAAACTGAGGGTAGGACAACACACAGGAAAGACCTTCCCACTCATGAGAGGAGTCCCTCAGGGGAGCGTCCTCTTCCCCACCCTATGTATTATCTACACAAGTGACACCCCGCCTCCCACTAAAATAGGTAACGAGGATATTATATGTGCAGATGACATCACTCAAATAACAACACATCAAGGAAAATCACGAAAGTTACAGGTCGACAACACCAGGCGGGAATTAGAAAGGGTAAATAATTACGAAAACAAATGGAAATCCAAACCAGTCTCCCGAAATTCACAGTGATACCCTTATGCAGAAGGAAAACCCATCCATTAGTAACGAATAATGCCCAGATAGAATACAAAAGCAGAGGCACCCTCCTGGGCCTACATATATCCACGACAGGTTACTCCCATCATGTCCACACCAGGAAGGAAAAGGCAAGAAGAGAGATGAGAAAACTTTACCGCCTTAAAGCGCTTCCTGAGAAAATAAAGCTCCGCCTGGTGACATCATTTATCACACCGATATTAACTAACCCAGCAGTACCTCTTCATACTATGAGCACCACTCAAATATTAAAATTACAGGTGGTCCAAAATGAAGCCCTAAGATTCGTCACAGGTGAAAGATACCCCTTCACCAGAACCACAGCCGAGATACATAGAGACCTGAGAATAAAACCCATCAACCAGCAGCTGCACACCCTGGACAGCAGAATCTGGCAAAAGATAGAACGATCAGAGCAAGAACTCCTTCAAAGACTCCCACCAGATAACGACAACAACCATACATGGTTCCCAAAAAGATACAAAATCTCAAAAGGTCCATTACCACCCCCGATCTACACGGCCAGGCAATAGACAACCTCCCTAGACCAGCATCCGCCAGTAGGATCGGCGGAATATGAAATAAGGCCCTTAAAGCACCCATTTATGGGTGCTTCGTGTTTTTTGTTTCCTTGTGGTTATCAGCATATATATATATATATATATATATATATATATATATATATATATATATATATATATATATATATATATATATATATATATATATATATATATAATCAACGACCTCACCAGCCAGGAATCGAACCCTCGACCTACTGAGGTTCACGGCGCCATCAGCTCGATAAACAGGCTTTGTGTGAAATATAACAGAGTCTAGGACTGCTTTTAGTGTCCTTGTGGGATGGTCGGTAGCGTTCCCTAGTCCCACCCAGTAGGTCGAGGGTTCGATTCCTGGCAAGTGAGGTCGTTGATTATATGTTCAAAGTCCGCGTGTTATATGGACTAAAAATGAAGTATATATATGATACCTCGTGTTTCATACCAGCCGGTTTCGGTAAAATGCTACTGACACCACATACGAGGCACGGGCAGTTCCCAATGAGGTTCACGGCGCCATCAGCTCGATGAACAGGCCTTGTGTGAAATATAACAGAGTCTAGGACTGCTTTTAGTGTCCTTGTGGGATGGTCGGTAGCGTTCCCTAGTCCCACCCAGTAGGTCGAGGGTTCGATTCCTGGCTGGTGAGGTCGTTGATTATATGTTCAAAGTCCGCGTGTTATATGGACTAAAA
>NW_024755215.1:0-27609 GCF_018991925.1 Homarus americanus
TCAGTAGCCACTTCGTTCCGGTGCATGTTATGCTCCAATATAACACAACCTAGCAACCTAAATACAACTACTTACAACCTAGGCACCAAACACAACACAACTAGCACAACACAACCTAAACACAACACAACACAACACAACACAACACAAAACACAACACAACCTAACCCTAAACTAACCTAACCTAACCTAAACTTAACTCAACTGTCCTAACCTAACCTAATGTAAATCACCTGCCTCTGTGATATTTGTTTAAGACATATATAGTTGCTGACTGTCTCACCTTGACGACCAAGAGTTGAAAAAAAATGATGAAAAAAAATAGTCTACGTTTCCCACCATAATTGTTTACATTGTTTGTTTGTTAGAGGATTGTTTACATAATCTCATCTGTTTGTAAGAAGATTGTTTACATCAAGATCTGTTTGTTATTTCTGCCGTCTGTTTACTGGGAAATATTAATATCTTGTTTATGTGTTGATGAATAAGACGTAATGTTGACAAAGTGTTGCAGTGTTACGAGGTCAGTGTTGAGAGGTCAATGTTGCCAGGTCATTGTTGAGAGGTCAATGTTGCCAGGTCATTGTTGAGAGGTCAGTGTTGAGAGGTCAATGTTACTAAGTCATTGTTGAGGGGAGGTCAGTGTTGAGAGGGCATTGTTGAGAGGTTAGTGTTGAGGTCATGTTGCGAGGGTCAGTGTTGAGGTCAGTGTTGAGGAGTCAATGTTGCCAGGTCATTGTTGAGAGGTCAATGTTGCGAGGTCAGTGTTGAGAGGTCATTGTTGCGAGGGGATGTTGCAGGTATATGTTGCGGAAGTCAATGTTGCTGAGTCAGTGTTGAGAGGTCATTGTTGAGGTCATTGTTGGAGGTCATTGTTGGGAGAGTCATTGTTGAGGTCATTATTGGGAGGTCAGTGTTGCGAGGTATGTGTTGCGAGTCATTGTTGCGAGGATTTGTGTTTCCTTACTAGAAGACAAAGAGGAAGAGTGTTGGGTCCTATGTGGCCAAGAGATGGGATATCTGCTGGAGGCCAAGAGATGGTACTGCTGGAGCCAAGAGTGGTACTGCTGGAGGCCAAGATGGATACTGCTGGAGGCCAGAGATGGTACTGCTGGAGGCCAAGAGATGGGTACTGCTGGAGGCCAAGAGATGGGTACTGCTGGAGGCCAAGAGATGGGTGCTGAGGCCAAGGATGGGTACTGCTGGAGGCCAAGAGATGGGTACTGCTGGAGGCCAAGAGATGGATACTGCTGACCAAGAGATGGGTACTGCTGGAGGCCAAAGATGGGTACTGCTGGGCAGAGATGGATACTGCTGGAGGCCAAGAGATGGGTACTGCTGGAGGCCAAGGTTGGGTACTGCTGGAGGCCAAGAGATGGGTACTGCTGGAGGCCAGGAGATGGGTGCTGCTGGAGGCAAGAGATGGGTACTGCTGGAGCCAAGAGATGGGTACTGCTGGAGGCCAAGAATGGGTCTGCTGGAGGCCAAGTGGGTACTGCTGGAGGCCAAGAGATGGATACTGCTGGAGGCCCAGAGAGATGGTACTGCTGGAGGCCAAGAGATGGGTACTGCTGAGAGATGGGTCTCTGCCTCCTCTTGTGTCTTTGCGCTTTAAAGAGAGATTAGCTGGGACTCTCTCTCTCTCTCTCTTCTCTCTCTCTCTCTCTCTCTCCCCAGAATATATTGTCTCTTGTATTGTCTGTGTCTGTCACTGTTTCCCAGGGCGTCAGAGAATGTATTGTTAGCCATGTAGGGCGGTGGGTCGTGGGTCGGTGGGTCGGTGGGTGGGTGGGTCGGTGGGTCGGTGGGTGGGTGGGTGGGTGGGTGGGTCGGTAATGGGAAGCATGTTGTTCTTGTTGTTTTTGTTGTTTTTTGTTTTGTAGTGAGGTCATCTGTGGGGGAAATGAAAAAAGTTAAAGACTGATCGACGATTGGATCTTGGATTACTGTTTATGTCTTTAGAACTGACAAAGATGGCGACCAGGATGCGGAAGGAAGGGGGGTTATAGTGTGTTGTTGTTTTGGTGGGGGCTGGTTGGGGGAGGGGAGGTGAAGGGTGACTTTGCATTATAATGTTGGAATGTAATTGCATCTTGAGGTTTGTCTAAGGTGGAGTCAAGAGGCAGACATTTGGTAGTGTCACATATTTAAAATAATGCACTCTCTCTCTCTCTCTCTCTCTCTCTCTCTCTCTCTCTCTCTCTTTTTTTTTTTTTTTTTTTTTTTTTTTTTTCTTTTTACCTCTTCTCCTCCATCCTTCCTTTCGTTTCCTCTTTCCCTTCCCCTCCCTTCCTTCCTTCCCTCCTTCTTCTCCCTCCTTTACTGACTTCAGGCTGCAGGAAAGAAGAATTTGTTTGGCCAGGTAGTCCCAGGAGAGGGGGTGGGGAGCTGATGGAAGCCCCCCACTTCCCTACCATTCCCTCACTCCCTCCTCTACTCTCTACCTCTACTCACCTCCCAGAAATCAAGACCAGGTAAAAATACTACAAATTGGATAGTTAATACACATTTTGAAACACACACACACACACACACACACACACACACAACACACACACACACACACACACACTTAACTAAAAAGAAAAAAATTACGTTACTCGAAAATTGGCGGGGAAAGAAATGGCGGGAAAAAAAAAAAACATCTGGGTTTGTTATTTACATTCTGATGTTTACAAGGCGACTAGCTGGTCTCTTTGTTTACACTCAGAGTACATGTTTGGTGTGTGCTGTACTGTGAGTTGAGAATGTCTGTCTGTTTCTCTGTCTGTTAGTCAGTATAAACGACTTAGTTGTCTGTGTGTATGAATCACCTGTCTGTCTCTGTCACGACCTGTTCACAAGGTTCTCTCTCTCTCTCGACTTCCTAGACCGTCTATCCAACTGTCTGTCTGTCTGTCTGTCTGTCTGTCGTGTCTAGACCACAAATCAGTTAAATACATTATCTGTTTCCTGAATATTTTGACTATCCAGAAGATCAGAGGTCACTGTGGTAGGTCAGGAGTCACTGGGAGGTCAAGGGTTGAAGGTCACTATGGGAGGTCAGGGGTCATTTGGAGGTCAAGGGGAGATCAGGGGGTCACTGGGTAGGATCAGGGGATTTAGAGGTCACGGAAGAGATCAAGGTCACTGAGAGGTCACGGAAGTCAGGGGTCACTGGGAGGTCAAGGGAATCACTTAGTAGTTCGAGTCAGGAGGTAATTTTTTCTCCGAGACAGGCAGACAGACAGACAGAGAGAGAGAGATGTCAAATAGAAGACAGACAGACAGACACCAAGTAGTAAAGGGTTGACAGACAGACAGACTGACAGACGACAAAGTGTAAAGGTTGGCAGACAGGTAAGTTGGTGTGATACCTGGTGGTGGCTGTAAAGGTCACCACCACCAGGTAAGGCGGAGGGTCAGCTCATGGTGGGGGGGATTAGTCTTTAAGTGGGGGGTGAGGGAGGAGGGAGGGGGGGGATGGTGGGGTAGGGAGGTGGGAGTGAGTGAGGGAGAGAGGGGGTAGGGAGTGATGGAAGGAGGAAAGAAGGAAGGAGAGGAAGGAAGGAAGGAGGAAGGAAGGTTAAGGTTAGGTGTGGTTGATGGCTAGTTTTAATGGAGGTCGTTTGTGCTCGTGTTTTTTTTTAATTTTTCTGTTTTTTCTCTAATATATTCATGTGTTTTATTTTGTGTGTTTGGTGGGACAGTTTTAATGGTGCGTTTGTTTGTCTGTTGTTTTTGTATTCATGTTTTTGTTTTGTCCTGTGTGTTAGTTCGTTTTAATTGGGTGTTTTTATTAAAATTTTTCTGTGTTTGTTTGTTTTTAATCATGACCCCGTTTTGTTTTTTCTTTGTGATGGTTGACTCGTTTTAATAAGACGTTTTTATTGTGTGTGTGTGTGTGTGTGTGTGTGTGTGTGTGTGTGTGTGTGTGTGTGTGTGTGTGTGTGTGTGTGTGTGTGTGTGTGTGGCAGCGTTGACTAGTAGGTTTCTGAGTCTGTAAACACAAATAATTTCTAGGTATTTTCTTGGGAATTTCTGGTCTGATTGTCTTCATTTCTTGGCATCTGATTGGCTGAGAGATGTCCAATTATGAAATAGTTACAGTACGGTACTTTTTCCATAATTTCCTGACATCTGATTGGCTGAGAGATGTCAAATTATAAGAAATTTGATACAGTACGATACTTTTTCCATAATTTCCTGGCATCTGATTGGCTGAGAGATGTCAATTATGAAATAGTTACAGTACGGCACTTTTTCCATAATTTCCTGGCATCTGATTGGCTGAGAGGTGTACGGTACCTCAATGGACCGATATTTCTATATTCAAACAGTTTTATACCGTCCTAGCTCTAACCCGTGTCTATTAACAACTACAAACACCATCTATTAGACTCTGATATACAACTGATTGATAATAATAGTTTATCAGTTATAAAAATGAGTAATTGTAACTTAATGGAAATATTGGAAGATTTTATTTTTATTTGTTATTTTAATTTTTACGCCAAGATGGAAGTTGTGCCTGTAAACAAATTATCATCGCGTCTATTTATTATAATTATTTGTTATTATATTTTTTACTAATGAATAATATTTTGATATTTGTTTCGGAAAAATAATTGACTTGATTTTTTTTTTATTTTTGTTGTTCAGTATAACTTAGAAGAATACCTGGTGTGTGATGTACAGTGTGGTGGTGGTGTGGGTCCTGGTCAACATTGTGTGGTGGTGGTGGTGTGGGTCCTGGTCAACAGTGTGTGGTGGTGGTGGTGGTGTGGGTCCTGGTCAACAGTGTGTGTGGTGGTGGTGGTGGTGTGGGTCTGGTCAACAGTGTGTGGTGGTGGTGGTGTGGGTCCTGGTCAGCAGTGTGGTGGTGGTGATGTGGTGCTGGTCAACAGTGTGTGGTGGTGGTGTGGGTCTGGTCAACAGTGTGTGGTGGTGGTGTGGGTGCTGGTCAAGGTGTGTGGTGGTGGTGATGTGGGTCCTGGTCAACAGTGTGTGGTGGTGGTGGTGTGGGTGCTGGTCAACAGTGTGTGGTGGTGGTGGTGTGGGTCTGGTCAGAGTGTGTGGTGGTGGTGATGTGGGTCTGGTCAACAGTGTGTGGTGGTGGTGGTGTGGGTCCTGGTCAACAGTGTGTGGTGGTGGTGGTGTGGGTGCTGGTCAGCAGTGTGTGTGGTGGTGGTGGTGTGGGTCTGGTCAACAGTGTGTGGTGGTGGTGGTGTGGGTCTGGTCAACAGTGTGTGGTGGTGGTGGTGTGGGTCCTGGTCAACAGTGTGTGGTGGTGGTGGTGGTGTGGGTCCTGGTCAACAGTGTGTGGTGGTGGTGGTGTGGGTGCTGGTCAACAGTGTGTGGTGGTGGTGGTGTGGGTCCTGGTCAACAGTGTGTGGTGGTGGTGGTGTGGGTCTGGTCAACAGTGTGTGGTGGTGTGGTGTGGGTCTGGTCAACAGTGTGTGGTGGTGGTGGTGTGGGTCCTGGTCAACAGTGTGTGGTGGTGGTGGTGTGGGTGCTGGTCAACAGTGTGTGGTGGTGTGGTGGTGGTGTGGGTCCTGGTCAACAGTGTGTGGTGGTGGTGGTGTGGGTCCTGGTCAACAGTGTGTGGTGGTGGTGGTGTGGGTGCTGGTCAACAGTGTGTGGTGGTGGTGGTGTGGATGCTGGTCAACAGTGTGTGGTGGTGGTGATGTGGGTGCTGGTCAGCAGTGTGTGGTGGTGGTGGTGGTATGGATGCTGGTCACAGTGTGTGTGGTGGTGGTGGTGGTGTGGGTCCTGGTCAGCAGTGTGTGGTGGTGGTGGTGGGTCCTGGTCAACAGTGTGTGGTGGTGGTGGTGTGGGTGCTCGGTCAACAGTGTGTGGTGGTGGTGGTGTGGGTGCTGGTCAACAGTGTGTGTGTGGGTGGTGGTGTGGGTCTGGTCAACAGTGTGTGGTGGTGGTGGTGTGGGTCCTGGTCAACAGTGTGTGGAGTGGTGGTGGTGTGGTGCTGGTCAACAGGTGTGTGGTGGTGGTGGTGTGGTATGGATGCTGGTCAGCAGTGTGTGGTGGTGGTGGTGTGGGTCCTGGTCAACAGTGTGTGGTGTGGTGGTGGTGGTGTGGGTCCTGGTCAACAGTGTGTGGTGGTGGTGGTGTGGGTCCTGGTCAACAGTGTGTGGTGGTGGTGGTGTGGGTGCTGGTCAACAGTGTGTGGGTGGTGGTGGTGTGGTGCTGGTCAACAGTGTGTGTGGTGGTGGTGGTGTGGTGCTGGTCAACAGTGTGTGGTGGTGGTGGTGTGGGTCTGGTCAGCAGTGTGTGGTGGTGGTGGTGTGGGTGCTGGTCAGCAGTGTGTGGTGGTGGTGGTGTGGGTGCTGGTCAACAGTGTGTGGTGGTGGTGGTGGTATGGATGCTGGTCAGCAGTGTGTGGTGGTGGTGGTGTGGGTCTGGTCAACAGTGTGTGGTGGTGGTGGTGTGGGTGCTGGTCAGCAGTGTGTGGTGGTGGTGGTGTGGGTGCTGGTCAGCAGTGTGTGGTGGTGGTGGTGTGGGTCCTGGTCAGCAGTGTGTGGTGGTGGTGGTGTGGGTGTGGTCAACAGTGTGTGGTGGTGGTGGTGTGGGTGCTGGTCAGCAGTGTGTGGTGGTGGTGTGGTGGTGCTGGTCAACGTGTGTGGTGGTGGTGGGTGTGTGGTGTGTGGTGGTGGTGGTGTGGGTGCTGGTCAGCAGTGTGTGGTGGTGGTGGTGGTGTGGGTTGCTGGTCAGCAGTGTGTGGTGGTGGTGTGGGTCTGGTCAACAGTGTGTGGTGGTGTGGTGGTGTGGGTGCTGAATTGTTGGTGGTGGTGGTTGGGTGGAGAGTGTGTGTGGTGTGGTGTGGGTCCTGGTCAACAGTGTGTGGTGGTGGTGTGGGTCCTGGTCAACAGTGTGTGGTGGTGGTGGTTGGTATGGATGCTGGTCAACAGTGTGTGTGGTTGGCTGGGTCGACCCATCACGCCGGCTGGAGAAAGCGTCAGGGACCTGAGTGTTCATTTAGGCAGTTCTCCCCGGAAGTAAAGTGTGCGCAGTTTGTTTACAGGGATCGGCTGCTGGGCCTAGGACGATATTTTGTCTCGCTAACAACAACCTTCATATTTTTACTTCTACTACCAATGTTTTTTTTTTTGTATTAATGTAAATGTATGTTTATATATATATATATATCACGTATTTGCACACAGAATAGTTTATGTAATTACCCAATTTATTAGTAAATTATCATATTAACAATGCAATAAATCACAGTGATACATTGCCTCTAAACTAATCGTCGAAAAAATGTACAATAGTTCAGCTGTGTGTTTGTGTGGATGTGTGTTTTGTTTGTATGTATGCGTGTTGTGTTGGTGTATGTATGTTAGTGTAGTTAATTCCTGTATATATATGTTCATTATTACCATATACCAAACTAGCACTACCAAATATCACTTCCCAAAATATATAGCCATTCAAAATATTTTCCAAACTACATACAATATTTTTTTTTATACGCCAATTATACACGTTTCTATATATATATTTTTACTATGTTTAATTTTTCTATATGTTGCTTCTGTACGTATATCAAACGTGTCTAGGTGGTTCGTCACTATAGGATGGGATTGGTTAGAATTGTATGGAGGTTCAATTTAGCTAGAAATGGACAGAAGATTTTAGTGGTAGTAGTAGTAGTAGTAGTAGTAGTAGTAGTAGTAGTAGTTGTAGTCGTTTTTAGTAGTAATTGAGGTTTTAGTAGTAGTAATAGTAAGTAGTTGTTGTGGTAATAGTAGTAGTAGTTGTAGTCGTTTTAGTAGTAATTGAGGTTTTAGTAGTAGTAATAGTAAAGTAGTTGTTGTGGTAGTAGTAGTAGTAGTAGTAGTAGTAGTAGTAGTAGTAGTAGTAGTAGTAGTAGTAAAAACCCACATCCATTTAATCGTATACAATCAGTTTTGCTTTTGTCTACCATGAATCGATTTTGTTTACCTTTGTTTGTTTATATACGCAATTGTTGTTATTTTCACCGACGACAACAACAACAACAAACAACAAATCGCTGTTTACATTTCACAAACTTTGATTATTTGATTGAATAAGTAACCCCAATACCTTGATTTTTGTTGTTTATTTATATAATTTGAATATTATTGTTGTGTTTACGTAGATTTTGGAAATTATTATTGATGAAATTAAACTGCAGATTAGGTAACTTATGCCAGATGCTCTAATCTTATGTTCATCTGGGTCGTGTCTCTTCCCTCTCCTTCCTCTTCTCTCCTCCCCTACCTCCTACCCTCCCCCTCTCCCCACCTACCTCTACCCTCCCTACCTCTCCCCTACCCTCCTCTCTCCTCCCCCCTCTCCCTACCCTCCCCCTCTCCCCTACCCCCCTCTCCCCTACCTCCCCTATCTTCCCTCAACCATCATCCCTCTCCGTATTCCCTCACCATCCCTCATCCCTCTCCCCCTCCCCCCTCACCCCCCCTTAGGAAGGGAGACTGGCTGGGTCTTGCCTCCTGTATCTTGGTGTAATTATGGACCCTAAACCCAAGGCTCTGATGATGATCACAGCCGCCCACCGCCAGGCTAGATAACACGGTGGGTGGCTGATGGGTGGTGGGTGGTTCTGGGTGTGTGTGGGTGGTTACTGGGTGTGTGTGGGTGGTTACTGGGTGTGTGGGTGGTTACTGGGTGTGTGTGGGTGGTTCTTGGGTGTGTGTGGGTGGTTCTTGGGTGTGTGGGTGGTTACTGGGTGTGTGTGGGTGGTTACTGGGTGTGTGTGGGTGGTTCTTGGGTGTGTGTGGGTGGTTACTGGGTGTGTGTGGGTGGTTACTGGGTGTGTGGGTGGTTCTTGGTGTGTGTGGGTGGTTCTTGGGTGTGTGTGGGTGGTTCCTGGGTGGTGTGGGTGGTTTAGGTGTGTCGGTGGCTCTGGGTGGTGTGGGTGGTTCTTGAGTGTGTGGGTGGTTACTGGGTGTGTGTGGGTGGTTCCTGGGTGTGTGTGGGTGGTTCCTGGGTGTGTGTGGGTGGTTCTGGGTGGTGTGGGTGGTTCTTGGGTGTGTGTGGGTGGTTCATGGGTGGTGTGGGTGGTTCTTGGGTGTGTGGGTGGCTGATGAGTGGTGTGGGTGGTTCTTGGGTGTGTGTGGGTGGTTACTGGGTGGTGTGGGTGGTTTTGGGTGGTGTGGGTGGTTTTGGGTGGTGTGGGTGGTTCTTGGGTGTGTGTGTGGGTGGTTTTTTGGGTGTGTGGGTGGTTACTGGGTGTGGGTGGTTTTGGGTGGTGTGGGTTTTTGGGTGGTTTTGGGTGGTGTGGGTGGTTACTGGGTGTGTGTGGGTGGTTTTGGGTGGTGTGGGTGGTTCCTGGGTGGTGTGGGTGGTTTTAGGTGTGTGTCGGTGGTTCATGGGTGGTGTGTGGGTGGTTTTGGGTGGTGTGGGTAGTGGTGGTGGTGGGTTGCTGGGTGATTGGAGAGCGACTACAGAGTGTGATGTGGGAGGAGGGAGGGAGGAGGTGGAGGTGTGTTGGAGGGAGGGAGGGAGGGTGGAGCTGGTGCTGGGAGGGAGGAGGTAGGGTGGAGATGGTGTTGGAGGAGGGAGGACGAGGAGATGGGGTGAAGATAGTGTTGGAGGGAAGGAGGGAGGTGGAGATGGTGTTGGAGGGAGGGAGATGGTGTTGGAGGAGGTGGAGATGGTGTTGGAGGGAGGGAGGGATGGTGTTGGAGGGAGGTAGGGTGGAGATGGTGTTGGAGGAGGTAGGGTGGAGATGGTGTTGAGGGAGGAGGAGGTAGGAGGTGGCGTCTGACTCATAACTTTGCTTCCAACACCCGGAAATTAAATCACGGCCGAGGTCTTCCTGGCTCCGTGTTGACTGTTGTATTTCCTGTCCCCTGCCACCCCATTGGTGCCGCTCTGGACGTCACTTAAAAACGTGTCCCATCCTGCCCCGATTGATGTTGCTGCGTGACGTCATTTCAAATCACGTTTCAACGTGACCTAATTGGCTGGTGACGACATTTCAAATCATGTCTCAGCGACCTAATTGGCTGGTGCTGAATGACGTCAATTATAAACATAGTTCATCCTCACTTTAATTGGCTTGTGCTGATAGCCGTTATAAAGAACATCACATCCTGAACTTTGCTGAATGTTGAGTGACGTCACTCAAAGCAACTCTCAACCTGACCTCTAGTTGGCTCGTGCTGGTTGACGTTATTAAAAACCTCATTTAACTTGCTCTTGGAGACTAATTGGGTTGTGACGTTGTTGTCCCTTCAGCCGTACCCAGAAATTGGTTGATTTGTTATGTTACATGAAAACATACCTCAGTGTGCGCGGTGACGTCATTAATATACCCCTCGTTAGGCCCTGATATTGGTTGATGGCAGATGTGACGTCACCTGTGCAACTCCTGACTCACGCCCGGGATTGGCTATCATATTTGCGACGTCATCCGTGAAAGCTCATTCCAGTATATCATTGCCACCGGGCCAGCACATTTCACGGGAATGGGGCGGCACTGGTGAGTTTGGTCGTGATATAAGAGGAACTGCCCACCGTTCTTGGGAATTGGGAGCGAGGTGGTGGCCAGTGTTGAGGGATGGCCCACTACCTCTTACCTCTGACTTGTGTAGATAGAATCGCCACCTTCAGGGTCCGAACACTGTAGGTATCCACGTTATATTTCCGCCCACTTCAGGATAAAACACACTGTACAACTCGCCACCATCTCTGCTTTCACTTAAGAATACTCTCACACCTCCTGGTTAACCCTTTGACGAGGCAATTTAACCTTAATTGACGATTATTTAACATTTTAAGGCGATTAGATTATTTTAACCCTTCAGGACTCAGGGGGTTGAGGAAAAATTATCGTACGACTTTTTTCAAGAATGACGAAGTTCCCGGGTCACTGCTGCACCATCCAGTGTGAGTGACTGTAGCCCTTCCTCCGCCAGGTATATAAACAATGTACGTAGACAGTTCAGGTATATAAACAATGTACGTAGACAGTTCAGGTATATAAACAATGTACGTAGACAGTTCAGGTATATAAACAATGTACGTAGACAGTTCGTTATATAAACAATGTGTAGACAGTTCAGGTTATAAACAATGTACGTAGACAGTTGGTATATAAACAATGTACGTAGAGAGACAGTTCAGGTATATAAAACAATGTACGTAGACAGTTCAGGTATATAAACAATGTACGTAGACAGTTCAGGTATATAAACAATGTAGTAGACAGTTCAGGTGTACAGACAATAGACAGTTCAGGTATATAAACAATGTACGTAGACAGTTCGGTTAAGACAGTAATGTAGACAGTTCAGGTATATAAACAATGTACGTAGACAGTTTAGGTGTACAGACAATGTACGTAGACAGTTCAGGTATATAAACAATGTATGTAGACAGTTCAGGTGTACAGACAATGTATGTAGACAGTTCAGGTATATAAACAATGTACGTGACAGTGGTGTAACAATGAGACAGTTCAGTATATAAACAATGGTAGATGGTAGACAGTTCAGGTATATAAACAATGTACGTAGACAGTTCAGGTATATAAACAATGTACGTAGACAGTTCAGGTATATAAACAATGTACGTAGACAGTTCAGGTGTACAGACAATGTACGTAGACAGTTCAGGTATATAAACAATGTACGTAGACAGTTCGTGAGACAATGTGAGAGTTAGGTATATAAACAATGTAAGACGTTCTTCGTGAGTGGTATATAAACAATGGTATATAAACAATGATAAACATGAGTCGATTCAACCAAAGAATGAGGCAAAAAAAAAGCAGATAAAAGTCTATTATTTCCACTGTCGTCTTCATCAATCTTACGAACCACTATGAACCACCCACTCCACCCCACTCCACCTCACTCCACTCCCACCCCACCAAAAATGAACTCCGAACCCATGAGAATGAACCAATAAAAGAACCCCATCTCATAACCACATCGAGACGACTAAATTAACATACGGCCCTTGAGATTCGGGGTCCATTTACGAACGAAACCTCCTTGAGAAGTCTCTTGAGTCATGGGAATATACTGGAAGCCCCCAAATTAACGTAGGAATCCCTTGTGTTGGTAGGTGGCTTCTAGATGTGGGGAGGGGAGGGGGGGAGGGGAGGGGGAGGGAGGAGGGAAAACTATTGGAAAACTGGGAGTCTATTGTACTGAGCCGAGTCAATGGTTGAGAAATCGCTGCCAAAGTCCTTCTTGAGTGTAAGTGGTGTGGGGGGGAGGTGTGTGTGTGTGTGAGTGTGTGTAGTATGATTGAGTGGTGTGTGTAGTATGATTGAGTGTGTGTGTAGGATTGAGTGTGTGTGTGTGTGTGTGTGTGTGTGTGTGTGTGTGTGTGTGTAGCTCTATGACCAGACTTGTATCATGATGGAGGACTCTGTTTGTTCTATCATTCTTTATACCATGATGGAGGGAAAGTTCATAACCCTATCTTTCTTTACTGTGATGGAGGGAGGAAACCAAGAGATCTCGCCCAAAGCTTATAACTTACTTCATCTTTTTTACCGTGATGGAAGCGATGGAAGGCGATGGAAGGAAATTGAAGGAAATTGTCATATGAGTGTTGGGCAGCGTGGAGGTGGGGAAGGAGGGAAGAAGGAGGAAGAGGAGGAGGGAGAAGGAGGAGGAGGAAGAAGGAGGAGGAGGAGTAATAGAGAGAGAGGGAACGAGAAGGAGAAAGAGGAAGAGGAAGGAGAAGGAGGAAGAGGGAAGGAGAAGGAAGAGAAGGAAGAGGGAAGGAGAAGAAGAGAAGGAAGAGGAAGAAGGAAGGAGGAGGAAGAGGAAGGAGGAGGAAGAGAAGGGGAAGAGGAAGGAGAAGAAGAGAAGGAAGAGGGAAGAAGGAAGGAGGAAGGAAGAACTGAAGATGAGAGGAAGGAGAGAGGTCAGGAAAAATTGGGAGAAATGGAGATATTCTGTCACCTTATCTCAGTGTGTGTGTGTGTGTGTGTGTGTGTGTGTGTGTGTGTGTGTGTGTGTGTGTGTGTGTGTGTGTGTGTGTGTGTGTGTGTGTGTTGACCTTCACAAGCGCCTGCCCCCCTGATGGTGACCTAGCTTGACCCCCCCACCACGATCACCACCCAGCTGAGATAGGTAAACATTCCATCTGACTTTACAGAGAGAGAGAGAGAGAGGGAGAGAGCTCTGCTTGACTCCTCCATCTTTACTTCATCACTACTGCCTCTGTGCCACTACCCGTCTGCCACTACCCGTCTGCCACTACCCCTGATACCTCTGTTAGGCTTCCACACTACCACCACTTAAAGTAGCATTCAGTGGCTTTTCCATTCTGCTGCCACTTGTTGTCTTTGCCACTACCGTCACCACTACTACCCGTCCTGTCACCATCATCACTACTACTACCTCCCATCACCACTACCCCTGCCCACTCTACTGCCCACACCACTCTGCCCACACCACTTCTGCCCACACCACTACCCTCCACCACTAACCCATCACCACTATCCTCCACCACCACTACCTCCGTCCCATCACCATCATCACTACTACCACCTCCCATCACCACTACCCCCTCCCATCACCACTACCCCCTCCCATCACCACTACCCTCCCATCACCACTACCCTCCCATCACCACTACCCTCCCATCACTACTACCACCTCCCATCACCACTACCCCCAATCAGGCGTTAATCTAGTGGCACTAATGACCTAATATAAGAAGGAAACGTTAGCCTTGAATCTGGAGCCACTGACTGAGAATAATACTATGTAGATTAGCGCCCTAAACGACTCTGCCACTTAACCCACTTGGTGCAGTGGCGCCCAACGAAGCCACTTAGTGTAGTGGTGCTTGACCTGGCCCGATTTCAGCTCAGGAGGATTTTGGCGAGATGGATGTACCTGAGGGATTAATTTCTTGTTTTATTTTGGGAGGTAGATATATGTACAGTCGGCCTCAAGAATAAGTATACACCTAAGGTTCGTGTTTGAGACAAAATATCTGGTAACACTGTCCTGAACACAAGACAAAATTACAAAATAACCTGTAATTTATGTTTTATTCCGACATATATGTTATAAATACATTTGTTGTAATGTTTTACTAGTGTCTTGTGTTTTTATTATAAGTAATATATTGTATCCAATGGTTGTAAACTTGTTGCCGAATAGGATTGCAGTTATCGTACGGCTCCTCCTCCTCCTCCTTCCCCATTTTCTCTTACCCTACTTTTTTAATGATGTTTGGATTAGTAAAGGAAGGAAGAGGAGTAAATAGAAGAATAATGAAGAGGAAACAGTGTCAACGTTACCAGGCCATTTTAACTCTACAACTACAGTGTGTACAATATACTTATCCCTGTAGCCGACTGTACACACGGGAGACTTGAATGACTAGGATTTATTGAACGACGAGTGGATTTTACTCGATTTACTGGAAATGAAGAGGACTTACTGGGATTTACCGTGAAGGAAATGATGGAAGAGTGGATTTAAACAGAAAGAAATAATAATGGGGGTTTATTTACCTGGATTTACCGGGGAGAAGGTAGGAAAGGGGGGAGGAGGAAGAAGGAAAGGAAGAGGGAGGATGGAAAGGAACGTAGGGAGAGGAAAAGGAGGAGGGGAAGAGAAAGGAGAGGGGAAGGGAAAGGGAAGAGGGGGTGAAGAGGGAAAATGGGCAAAGGGAGGAGAAGTTGGGAAGTATAGAAAAGGAGGAAGGGGAGAGAAAGGAGAAGATGGAGAGGTGGAAGGAGAGGAGGAGGGAGAGGGAGGATACAGTTCAGGCAGGCGGTGAGTTAATCCTGGTAATGTCTCCTTCATTTTAAATACTCTAATAACTGCATCTCCCCACCTCCTCCTCCTCCTCCTCCCGTTCTCCTCTTCTTCCTTATCTTCCTCCTCCTCTTCTTTCTTCCTTTTTTCTCCTCCCTCTTCTCCTTCTCTTCCTCCTCCACCCACTTATCCACTGTTTTGGTCTGAGTTTTCATGTTTCGGGAAGAGGTTATGTGTGTGTGTGTGTGTGTGTGTGTGTGTGTGTGTGTGTGTGTGTGTGTGTGTGTGTGTGTGTGCGAGTGTGTGTTTGTGTGTGTGTGTGTGTGTGTGTGTGTGTGTGTGTGTGTGTGTGTGTGTGTGTGTGTGTGTGTGTGTGTGTGTGTGTGTGTGTGTGTGCAGGTGTGTGTGTGTGTGTGCGTGTGTGTGTGTGTGTGTGTGTGTGTGTGTGTGTGTGTGTGTGTGTGTGCAGGAAGTCAAGTTACATATAGTTAAACATGATGGGTCGATACTGCAGACTTTAATTATGTGCCGTGTGTGCTGTGTGTGTACTTGTGTGTGTGTGTGTGTGTGTGTTTGTGTGTGTGTGTGGTGTGTGTGTGTGTGTGTGTGTGTGTGTGTGTGTGTGTGTGTGTGTGTGTGTGTGTGTGTCTGTGTGTGTCTGCGCGCGTTGTGTGTGTGTGTGTGTGTACAGGAGTCAAGTTACATGTAGTTAAACATGATGGGTGATACCGTAGACTTTATTAGGTGCTGTGTACTTTGCGTGTGTGTGTGTACTTTGCGTGTGTGTGTGTGTGCAGCTAACCCACACCTTACCTCCTTCCCCTTCCCCCGCCCTCTCCCCTTTCACATTAGGAGAGGGGAAGGTGAGATGTGAGGGCAGGTCATCAGAGGAAGGTGCTCGCTCCTGGCAGGAATGTGCCTCACCCGTTCATTTTAACATAACCTCCTTTACCGGTGCATGTTCTTCTCCTCTTCCTCCTCTCCTCCCCCTCCCCTCTCCTCTCCTCACCTCCCTCCTCCCTCCTCTCACCTCCTCTCCTCACCTCCCACCTCCCCTCCCTCCCCCTCACCCCCCCTCTCACCTCCCCTCCACCTCCCTCTCACCTCCCCTCCCCTCCCTCTCACCTCCCCTCACCTCCCCCTCCCTCCCCTCCCCTCCCCCCGCCCTCACCTCCCTCTCCTCCCCTCCTCCCTCTCCCCTCCCCTCCCACCTCCCTCTCCCTCCCCTCTCCCTCACCTCCCTCCCTCCCCTCACCTCTCCTCACCCCTCCCCTCTCACCTCCCCCTCCTCCACCTCCCCTCTCCCTCCCCTCACCTCCCCCTCACCTCCTCTCCCCCTCCCCCTCACTTCCCCTCTCCCTCCCCTCCACCTCCCCTCTCCCACCTCCCCCTCCTCCCCTCCCCTCTCCCCTCCCCTCTCCCCCTCCACCTCCCTCTCCCCCCCCCCTCTCCCTCCCTCCCCTCCCTCTCCCACCTCCCCCTCCACCCCTCCTCACCTCCCCTCCCCCTCCCTCTCTCCTCCCCCTCTCACCTCCCCACCTCCCCTCCCCTCCCTCTCCCCACCTCCCCCCCTCTCCCCCTCCCCCTCTCCCTCCCCTCCCCCTCCCCCTCCCCCTCCCCTCACCTTCCCCTCTCACCTCTCACCTCCCTCTCACCTCCCCTCTCACCTCCCCTCTCACCTCCCTCACCCCTCCACCTCCCTCTCCACCTCCCCTCACCTCTCCTCACACTCCTCACCTCCTCACCTCCCCACCTCACCTCCTCTCACCTCCCTCTCCTCCTCCCTCACCTCCCTCCTCACCTCCCCTCATTCTCCCTCACCTCCCTCCCCCTCACCTCCCCTACTCTCTCCCCTTCCACGTTGACAGCGGTTTAAAGTTCGGTGAGGATGGTGATGTGGTGGTGGGTGATGGTGATGTGTGGTGTTGTGGGTGACATGTGGTTTGGTGGTGGTAGATATGGTAATGGTGGTGGATTGTGGTAGTTGTGTGGTGATGGTGATGTTTGTCAGTGTGGTGGTTGTGATGGTGGTGATGATGATGGTCTATGGTGTTGTGGTGGTGATGATGTATGGTGTTGATGGTCTTATCTGTGGTGTTGTAATAGTGTTGTGTGGTGGTGTTGTGCTGCGTGTGTGTGTGTGTGTGTATGTGTGTGTGTGTCTAAATAGTAATGCATAGCCCAATTGTTAAGAATAGTCCAAGAAGACCGACAACTCGCTAACTGCACTGGCTAACCATTACCCCGGCATACGATCCACAAGAGAGTTTGGCAATCCAATAGATATCAACTGAAAAATCCACCAGTATTTACAAGATTACTTAATTTTCTACCTTTTAGACAATTATGCATATATGTATCATCGTTTATGCGTTATGTATATTTTTGTTTGTATCATGTATATCATTATGTATTGTGTCAGTATTTTCATGTATTTTTATGTATTATGTATTATACTGTACGTATGACCTCCTATTGTGTATGTTGGTAGATGAGTTGCTATTGGCTACTTTGGGTTACTTTAGACTACTTTTGCTATTCTGGGTTAATATTGGCTACTTTTTGCTATTCTTGAGTACTTTTTGCTACTTTTTGTGCATTTGTTGGCTACTCTTGGCTACTTTTGGCATTTGTTGGCTACTCTGGCCTTCTGTGCATTTGTTGGTACCTATTGCTTTGTACTTGTTTAATACTTCCTATTTCTTGCATCTGTTACTACTCACACTTTGCATTTGTTGGCTACTCTTGGCACTTCTGCATTTTTTGGTACTCTTGGTACTTCAGCATTTGTTGGCTACTCTTGGCTACTTTGCATTTGTTGGCTACTCTTGGCTACCTTTAGCATGTGCATTACTCTTGACTACTAATTGCTACAGTTTATTCTTCACTACAACACTTTTTTGTCATTACTTTTAGCTACTCTTGGCTACTAATGGCAACACTTGGTTAATGTTTACTACTATTGGCTACTGTTGTGGTAGATGTAGCCAGTCAGTCAGTCAGTCAGTCAGTCACCTCACTGTCTCTCTCCATCTCTCCCTAGAGATGTGAGAGACAGTATCTACGTCTCTCGCTCGTTTAGGCTTCGCTTTACAAGATGGAATTCAAGATGGCGTCGAAATGTACCTGAGATTTTACGATAAAATGGAAATATTTATGGTAGAATGTATTGAGTTATGGTAGAATGTATTGAGTTATGGTAGAATGTATTGAGTTATGGGTAGAATGTATTGAGTTATGGTAGAATGTATTGAGTTATGGTAGAATGTATTGAGTTATGGTAGAATGTATTGAGTTATGGTAGAATGTATTGAGTTAAGGTAGAATGTATTGAGTTATGGTAGAATGTATTGAGTTATGGTAGAATGTATTGAGTTATGGTAGAATGTATTGAGTTATGGTAGAATGTATTGAGTTATGGTAGAATGTATTAAGTTATGGTAGAATGTATTGAGTTATGGTAGAATGTATTGAGTTATGGTAGAATGTATTGAGTTATGGTAGAATGTATTGAGTTATGGTAGAATGTATTGAGTTATGGTAGAATTTATTGAGTTATGGTAGAATGTATTGAGTCATGGTAGAATGTATTGAGTCATGGTAGAATGTATTGAGTTATGGTAGAATGTATTGAGTCATGGTAGAATGTATTGAGTTATGGTAGTATGTATTGTCATGGTAGAATGGATTGAGTCATGGTAGAATGTATTGAGTTATGGTAGAATGTATTGTCATGGTAGAATGTATTGAGTCATGGTAGAATGTATTGAGTTATGGTAGAATGTATTGAGTTATGGTAGAATGTATTGAGTTATGGTAGAATGTATTGAGTTATGGTAGAATGTATTGTGTCACGGTAGAATGTATTGAGTCATGGTAGAATGTATTGAGTTATGGTAGAATGTATTGAGTTATGGTAGAATGTATTGAGTTATGGTAGAATGTATTGAGTTATGGTAGAATGTATTGATAAGTAGTAGAAATGTATTGAGTCAAAATGTATTGTTATGGTAGAACGTATTGAGTTATGGTAGAATGTATTGTGTCATGGTAGAATGTATTGAGTTATGGTAGAATGTATTGAGTTAGCAGTAGAATGTATTGAGTTATGTGGTAGGAATGTATTGAGTTATAGAATCTTGAAGTGTGTCTTAACCATTCCGCGCCATCTTTACTGAGGAGCCAATTATGTGTTTTATGGTACGAATTTGGGACATTTGGACCCTAACTAATTTGAGGAAGGAAGGAGGGAATGATGAAGGAAGAAGGAAGGAATAGAAGGAAGGAAGGAAGGAAGGGCAGAAGGTGTTAGAGGGAGGGAGGAGGGTGGGATAGTAGGAAGAGGAAATAAGGAGGAAGAGAGGGAAGAAGGAGGGAATGAGAGATGTGGCAATGATAGGAGAGAGAGACAGAGAGAGAAGAGTTTATACATGCCTCTCTCTCTCTCTCTCTCTCTCACACACACACACACACACACACACACACACACACACACACACACACACACACAAGATCCAACGTAGCATAAGAAGTTTATGACTACGACACTCCACCAAATTAAAAACACCTTTTGGTTTTTTTGTCGATTTCGCTCTGTTTATTTTTTCTATTTTGCTTTTTTTATCATTATTATATATTACATGGCTATTATTATTATTATTATTATTATGCTATTATTATTATTATTATTTCTTAACACCCTCTCCTCTCTGTATGACGTCGTTATCTGTCGTCAAACATACTATTTTTTGTTTTAATTTTTTCTCACATTGAGTTTATTGTTTTTTTACCTTGCACAGGTAATGGGTGTAATTTATGTGTATAGGTGTATATATAATATATGCACAGGTGTACTTATGTATAGGTAATTTACAGATGTAATTACAGGCAGGTGCACATGCAGATGGTTATGTGTGCACAGTACAGTGCAATTACACATATAGTATACAGACAGTAATTTACAGACACAGTGTGTAATTGTGTGTAATGTATATATTGGTGTGCACTTGCACAGTAATTTGGTGTTAGTGTAATTTACAGATTGTAATATGCACTTACAGACACAGTAATTCTACAGATTATGTGCACTTAATAAGATTATTATGTGCACTTTACAGGTATGCAATTTCATGTAATAAATAAAACGATACAGCCAGCTTAGTGTTGAGGCACAGTCACAAAGATTCATTATAATTGCAGTATATAATAAATCACATAACGAACAGTTTACTTCCGCCTTGTACTAATGACAGGTGTTTTATCCAGGTGTGTGTGTACGTGGTAGGACAGGTGGTGGTAGGAAGCGTCAACCACATAATTTCAATTCCGAGATGCTGCCTAACGTTGGAGTGGTGCTGTATTGTTTATCTTGTATTTTCGTCTGTTCATTGGCTGGTTGGGGTGCTGGGTATTGTTTATCTGTATTTTCTCGTCTGTTCATTTGCTGACTGGTGCCAGGTATGTGTTTATCTTTGTATTTTCGTCTGTTCATTGGCTGACTGTTAGGTGATGCCAAGTATTGTTTATCTTGTATTTTCTCGTCTGTTCATTGGCTGACTGGTGCTAGGTGATGCCATATTGTTTATCTTGTATTTTCTCGTCGTTCATTAGCTGGCTAATTTGCCATTGATGCAAGTATTATTTATCTTGTATTTTCTCGTCCGTTCATTGGCTGACTGATTTGCTAAGTGATGCCAAGTATTGTTTATCTTGTATTTTCTCGTCCGTTCATTGGCTGACTGGTGCTGGTGATGCCAAGTATGGATTATCTTTTATTTTCTCCTCATTTTTGTAGGTTAGGTTAGATTAGGTTAGGAAGTCTCACCAGATAGTTTGAATTTGTTTTATTATTGATTTTTGTAACAGCAGAAACTGAAACACTTGCCTACAGCCATCTTTAATTATTTTTTGTATATTTTTCCATTAAACTCCCGGACACAGTTGTAGTGAGGTAACCGCTTTGTCTATTTTTAAATTTAGCGAAATTGTTTGTATTGATTCCTATTCAGATTTTTTTTATCGGATTAAAGTTGACGATATGGCGGCCATTGTTAAATTCATGGAAGTTTGTTATCAGTCTAAAATCGACGATGTGGCTGACATTTTTATATCCATAGGAGTTTTAATCAGATTAATATTGACGATAGGGCGTTTTTAATCTGTAAAGGTTTTAAATGTTAATATTGACAGTGTGGCGGCTATTTTTGTACCAGTGAAAGGTTATTGATTTGTTGGTTAAAGTTTTTGATATGGCAGCCATATTTTTTGCTGTAATCCTGGAGTTGAAAAGTCACCACGAGGCTCTGGGTGGCACTGTGGAGTCAAGTGAGAGTCACTATGAGGCTCTGGGTGGCACAGTGAGTCAAGTATGAGTCACTATGAGGCTCTGTGTGGCACTGTGAGTCAAGTATGAGTCACTATGAAGCTCTGGGTGGCACTTTGAGTCAAGTATGAGTCACTATGGCTCTCGGTGGCACTGTGAGTCAAGTATGAGTCACTATGAGGCTCTGGGTGGCACTGTGAGTCAAGTATGAGTCACTAGGAGGCTCTGGGTGGCACTGTGAGTCAAGTATGAGTCACTATGAAGCTCTCAGTTGCTTCTCAGAGTCAAGTATGAGTCACCACGAGGCTCTGGGTGGCACTGTGAGTCATGTATGAGTCACTATGAAGCTCTCAGTGGCACTGTGAGTCAAGTATAAGTCACTATGGGCTCTGGGTGGCACTGGGTCAAGTATGAGTCACTATGAGGCTCTGGGTGGCACTGTGAGTCAAGTATGAGTCACCACGAGGCTCTGGGTCACTGTGAGTCAAGTATGAGTCACCACGAGGCTCTGGGTGGCACTGGAGTCAAGTTTGAGTCACTATGAGGCTCTGGGTGGCACTGTGAGTCATGTATGAGTCACTATGAGGCTCTGGGTGGCACTGTGAGTCAAGTATGTGTCACCATGAGGCTCTGGGTGGCACTGTGAGTCAAGTATGAGACACTATGAGGCTCTGGGTGGCACTGTGAGTCAAGTATGAATCACTATAAGGCTCTGTGGCACTGTGAATCAAGTATGAGTCACCACGAGGCTCTGGGTGGCACTGTGAGTGGCACTGGCTGGCACAGGTGATCACAACCCTTTAGTGTGGTGTTGGCACTTGTGTATATGTGAGGAAGTACAAGTTGAGGGGAGAGAGGGGGGGGGGGGGGGGGGGGGGGGGGGGGGAGAGAGGAGAGAGAGTTGGTTGACATTTAGTCCCAGAAATATTAAAGGACTAGTAGTAATAGTAGTAGTAGTAGTGGTGGTGGAGGTGGTAGTGGTAGTAGTGGTAATAGTAGTGGTGGTGGTAGTATGGCAATGTATGCATAGGCCTATCAGTGCTCTAACAAGAAATAAAGTATGAAACAACTGGGGTCAAACAGTGGAGATATGCTGATGACCTCACAGGAGCAGGAAAAGTGGAGGACATCAAAAAGTGGTGGACCTGGTAACATCGCGAGGTCCACAATAGGGTACCACCCAAACGCCAGCAAATCCTTCCTCATCGTGGCCAGATCATTATGATCGGGCTGTGGAGGTTTTCGGGAAAGTGAGGTCAAAATAACTAAGGACGGCCAAAGACATCTAGGCAGTAATTGGCACTACGGACTTCAAGACCCAGTACGAGGGGGAAAGAATGAGTGGGTTAGCGAAACCATGCTCTATCGGAGATTGCTAACACAGAGCCACATGCGGCCTTTGCAGCATTCACACATGGAGTCAAGCATCGTTGGAACTACCTGATGCGTACCATCCCTGAGATCCGACCCTCCTCCACCTCTTTGAAGAAGCAATCAGTGTCAAGTTCATCCCAAACTAGTGAAACACCACGACTTAACCCCAGTAGAAAGAACACTTCTTGCACTTCCACCAAGACTGGGAGGATGACTAACTATCCAGAGGAGATTGCTGACTCTGAACACCAAAATTCACTTAAGCTCACGCAGCCCTCACTGACCACATAATAGCCCAGAATGCAACAGGAAGTGACAAGCGAAGTTAATAAGATCCGTAGATCCATTACAACAGATCGGCAGCACTGCCAAAATGACATGTTGCAGCAACTATTGCTGCAGGTTCCAGAAAATCTGACAAAAAAAGTAGCTATAGCGCAGGAGGTGGGCGCCTCGAACTGGTTAACTACGTTACCGATAAGGCAAATGGTTTCAGCCTTAACAAACAAGAATTTACAGATGCCATTGCCTAGAGTACGGTTGGCCAGTAGATGGTTTGCCTCCCAATGCGTGGTGGTTATTCTATGATGGCGATCACGCCATGGTTTGCAAGAAGGGGCTTCATATGCATGAGGCATGACGAGGTAAGGGATCTCACAGCAAATATGTTGAAGGAAACCTGCCGACGTAGAACCGACCTCCTTCCACTGATGGCGAGATCCTCCAACACAGGACTTCAAACACATCTAAGCCCGTGGACGTCAGTGCTCGAGGATTCTGGACGGGACAGCGAGCCTTCTTCGACATCAGGATTTTTGACCATGGCTGTTTGTCACCGAACCTAGCTCTCGATGCTGCATATGGAGGAACGAGAACGACAAGAGAAGGGCATATGGGGGAGAGAATTCAAAATGTCGATCAAGGCAGCTTCACTCCGCTAGTGTTCACAACCCTGGTGGGATGGGCCCAAGTGCAAAGATGTTTTACGCCAGACTCGCGGAGCTGATTCCGAACAGAAGCAGCAGCCCGAAGTTATGTCACAGCCTGGATGAGATGTCGACTGTCCTTCTCCTTCGGTCGGCTTTTGCTCTGCCTCAGGGAACGAGAGCTTGGCCCTACTCCGTCAACTGCTGCAGATATCGACTATGAGGCTACAGTCACCGAATGCCGATCGATCTGCGGCTCAACATTTAATACAGAATAGGATAGTTGCTTATGTATTAGGATATTTAATATTAAGGTAAATAAATGGTGGCGAAGGTGTGGCTGTTGGGGAGGCTGGAGGCCGTTCTAAAAAAAAAAAAAAGTAGTAGTAGTAGTAGTAGTAGTAGTAGTAGTAGTAGGACAGTTGTAGTAACACCATCAGTACACCGGTGGTAATTGTAGTATTCACGGATAGTGGTGAGGTGAAGTGTGTGTGTGTGACATGTACGCTTGTGTGTGTATATATATGTGTGTGTGTGTACGCGTGTGTTAGTGTGTGTGTGGCGCATTGCGGGGTCTCTCCTATCCTCCTCCTCACCCCACCTAACCCCGCTCACCACTCACTCATTCTCGCTCTCTTACCTGTCTCTTTTACTCCATTATCTCACCGTTTCATGCTATCTCCTTCCTTTCAAACTTTGTTCCCATTAACTTCTCGTATCTCTCTCTCTCTCCTCCCTTCCTCTCCCTTACTCACTCACACGTCGCCTCCTGTCTTTCATTTATTCTCTCTCTCCTATTCTTACTGTCCACACATAATAATAATAATAATAATAATAATAATAATAATAATAATAATAATAATAATAATAATAATAATAATAATAACCACAAGAAAACAAAAAACAAAAATAATAACAACAACAATAACAACAATAACAAAAACAACAAAACAAGAACAACAACAACAACAACAACAACAACATCTAAGAACCTGACAAATAACACGACAGCACATAACAAACAACAACAACAACAACAACAAGGCTAAACTAGATAACAGACAAGCGTAGATAATAATAGAAATGATAAATAATAATAATAACAGGGAGAAGATGAATGATGATAAAGGAGGGTATAAGAGAGAACTGGGATAACTAATATGTACATAAATTAATGAAATGAAAGAGGTGGTGGTGGGGAGGTGATAGTGACGTAGCTATGATAGTGATGATGATGAGAGGATGGTGATGATGAGGATGTGGAGGAGTGATGATGATGATGATGGTGGGTGTAGATGATGATGAGGGTAGTGATGATGATGGAGGGTAGTGATGATGAGTGAGGGGTAGGATGATGATGAGGGTAGTGATGATGATGATGGGGGTAGTGATGATGATGATGATGAGGGTAGTGATGATGATGATGATGATGATGGTAGTGATGATGATGATGGGGTTGTGATGATGATGATGAGGATAGTGATGATGATGGTGGGTGTAGTGATAATGATGATGAGGATGATGAGGGTAGTGATGATGATGATGAGGGTAGTGATGATGATGAGGGTAGTGATGATGATGAGGGTAGTGATGATGATGATGGGGGTAGTGATGATGATGATGATGATGAGGGTAGTGATGATGATGATGATGATGAGGGTAGTGATGATGATGAGGGTAGTGATGATGATGATGAGGGTGGTGATGATGATGAGGAGGGTAGTGATGATGAGGAGGGTAGTGATGATGATGATGTGGGTGAGTGATGATGATGATGAGGAGGAGGATGATGATGAGGAGTATGATGATGAGGGTAGTGATGATGATGAGGGTAGTGATGATGATGATGGGGGTAGTGATGATGATGATGATGATGAGGGTAGTGATGATGATGATGATGATGAGGGTAGTGATGATGATGATGGGGGTTAGATGATGATGATGAGGATAGTGATGATGATGGTGGTGTATGGATAATGATGATGAGGATGATGAGGGTAGTGATGATGATGAGGGTAGTGATGATGATGATGATGATGAGGGTAGTGATGATGATGATGGGGGTAGTGATGATGATGATGATGAGGGTAGTGATGATGATGATGATGATGGGGTAGTGATGATGATGATGGTGTAGTGATGATGAGGATGAGGGTAGTGATGATGATGAGGGTAGATGATGATGGGTGTAGTGATGATGAGGATGATGAGGGTAGTGATGATGATGATGGGTGTAGTGATGATGATGATGAGGGTAGTGATGATGATGATGGGGGTAGTGATGATGATGATGATGATGAGGGTAGTGATGATGATGATGGGGTAGTGATGATGATGATGATGATGAGGGTAGTGATGATGATGTGAGGGTAGTGATGATGATGATGAGGGTAGTGATGATGATGATGGGGGTAGTGATGATGATGAGGAGGGTAGTGATGATGATGATGATGATGATGAGGGTAGTGATGATGATGATAGGAGGTAGTGATGATGATGATGATGATGATGAGGGTAGTGATGATGATGATGATGGTGAGGGTAGTGATGATGATGAGGAGGGTAGTGATGATGATGATGATGATGAGGGTAGTGATGATGATGATGGGTGTAGATGATGATGATGATGATGATGGTAGTGATGATGATGAGGAGGGTAGTGATGATGATGAGGGTGTAATAATGATGAAAATAATGATAATGACCAGAACATAATAATAATAATAATAATAATTAATAATAATAATAAGAACAAGAACAACAATAATACAGTAAATTATTATTATTATTTTTGGGGGAGAACTTTAATGTTTGTTTGTATGTTTTAGAGTATGAGTGTAATGTGTTGATTGTTGGAGATACACACACACACACACACACACACACACACACACACACACACACACACACACACACACACACACACACTAAAACCCCTGACATCATTCATTCTACTTCCCACCTCCCTTCCTCTACTCCCTACACACCCTACCCTCCCTCCTCCCTTCTACATAAAACCCTTCCCCCACCCCCTCCCTCCTACCCCCTTCCCCACCCACCCTACCTCCTCCTCCCCTACTTCTCACATAAACCCTCCTTCCTACCCCTAACCTCCTCTCCTCCCATACCCTCCCCTCCCCCCCACCCCCCACTCTCCCCTACCCTCCATCACCGTCGTAAAATCTCACTAATATTAAGTTTGCAGGGCGGGGGCGGGCGGGCGGGGGGGGAGCCATTACTATTAGGTGTGGAGTTACGAGTGAATTGGTCCACTGAGATTGGTCGCCATGTAACGACCTGTCTAAATCTCACCACCCAGGCGTGTGTGTGTGTGTGTGTGTCTGTGTGTGTGTGTGTGTGTGTGTGTGTGTGTTTATTTTGTGTTTGTGTGTGTGCTTGTATTTTTTGTTTGTGTGTGTGCTTGTATTTTGTGTTTGTGTGTGTGCTTGTATTTTTGTGTTTGTGTGTGCTTGTATTTTTGTGTTTGTGTGTGTGCTTGTATTTTTGTGTTTGTGTGTGTGTTGTATTTTGTGTGTTTGCTTGTGTTTTGTGTTTTATATATCGTTTGTGTGTGTTTTTATGTGTCTGTGTTGTAAAGCATTTGTTATGTTTGTGTGTGTTCTTCTTAGATTTATTTCTTATTTCTATCTATCTATCTATCTGTCTGTCTGTCTGTCTGTCTGTTTGTCTATTATCCAGGCCAACCATCTCCATCACCCCTCATCCTTCCATATCCTTCACCCTAACCCATCCTACCACCTCCTTCACCCCATCCTACCACCTCCTTCACCCCATCCTACCACCTCCTTCACCCCATCCTACCACCTCCTTCACCCCATCCTACCACCTCCTTCACCCCCATCCTACCACTTTCACCCCCATTCTACCACCTCCTTCACCCCCCATTCTACCACCTCCTTCACCCCCCATCCTACCACCTCCTTTCACCCCATCCTACCACCTCCTTCACCCCATCCTACCACCTCCTTCACCCCATCTACCACCTCCTTCACCCCATCCTACCACCTCCTTCACCCCATCCTTACCTCCTCCTTCACCCCCATCCTACCACCTCCTTCACCCCATTCTACCACCTCCTTCTCCCCATCCTACCACCTCCTTCACCCCATCCTACCACCTCCTTCACCCCATCTCCACCACCTTTCACCCCATCCTACCACCTCCTTCACCCCATCCTACCACCTCCTTCACCCCCATCCTACCACCTTCACCCCATCCTACCACCTCCTTCTTCCCCATCCTACCA
>NW_024755216.1:0-2500 GCF_018991925.1 Homarus americanus
CTGTGACTCAACCTCAACTACATAATTAACCAAAAATTACGTCGGGATTGATCGGAGACTCAAACCGTTCCCTCATCTCTCACCAGGAGAATCAAAAGTAAAACTGAAGAATCCTTGAGAACCTGCAGCACCAACGAGAACCATTAGTGTGACAGTAAGGTTATTAGTCCAACTTTATTATTAGCCAGATTAATTATGCCACGTGTAATCTCATTTGCATATTCGTTCACCTCGTGTTCTCAGACTACTCGATATGATGTGTGGAGACCCAGTTTTGCGTCGGAGATAGAAAGGGGGGGGGATTGGTGGAGGGTAGGAGAGGATGGGGCTAGAAGAGGTGAGAATGGAGGAAGTGGGAATAAGACTGGTGTAGGAGGGAGTAGAGGGATAGGATGGGACTAGGAGAGGGGTAGGATGGGGATAGGAGGTTAACTGGGTAGAGAGAGAAGTATGAAAGAGAAGAAGAGAAAAAGAAGGGGAGGAGGAAAGGAAAAATGAAAAAGAGAGGGAAGAGAGCAAGAAAGAATGAAAGAGGGAGAAAGGAATAAAAAGGAGGGAAGGAAAAGAGGGGGGAGGGATGAAAAACAGGAAGAAATGAATGAAAGAGAGAGAAGGGTAGATGGAAGAGCGGGAGGGTAGAAGAAAGGAAGGATGGAAGAGCGAGAGGAACAGGGGATTAGAGGGAGAGATGGAAGAGAGGAAGAGCAGGAGGGACAGAAGAGAGAGAAAAAAGAGAGGAAGTAACCATAATTTTTTCAGCCTGAACTGCATTAAGCAAATCACAAAAGAAAACAAACTCACGCCAGCATAAGCAAAATCAGCCAAGTCAGGAAAGGCGGATGTTAGGCTGACATAACGCAGTCAAATATGAACTGGTAAACTGAGAACTTGCCCTCATTCACGTGGATTCTGCCTAATGGCTTTGTCGGCCCCGCCCAATAAGAGAGTTGGGTTAGAATACTGGTCTCTCTCTCTCTCTCTCTCTCGGAGGATCGTGCCAACTAGGAACCCCTGATATGACCTCCTTAATGCTGGTCGTTGTAAGGCTTGGCTCCCTGTGGCGGCGGTCGTGATCAGGAGGTGCTGGTGTGGACAATCCCGCTCTATATTTCTCTTACGAACCCAGTCATTATGTGTGCTTGTCAAGGTACACATGGGTGATTTTCTCCCAACTTGTGGCGATTTTCATGTCTTTATTCATTCGTTTGTCTGTGTACCTATTTCATCACCTTTTCTCATTGGTGGAAAGGAGACGGGTTCCTTACCTATGGGGTTGATATTTGAAGGTCGTCTGGATTCCATTACTGCGGGCTGCAGTAATACGAGTCGTGGATCTATTTGGGATCCCATCATAACATATTTTTCCACCTCTCTACATCTATCTATCTATCTATCTATCTATCTATCTATCTATCTATCTATCTATCTATCTATCTATCTATCTATCTATCTGTCTGTCTGTCTGTCTGTCTGTCTGTCTGTCTGTCTGTCTGTCTGTCTGTCTTTTTATCAATCCACCATTCCATCCATAATTTTTCTATCCTATCAATCACTCTCCACTAACTGTATCTATCCCAACCCCACCGTGTCCACAACCCATGTCGCCTCACAATTATTCCAAGTTGACATGGACGGACCCGACATACAAGATATGGGGGAGTCGATAACCATATCACTAAACACATAACTTATTCAATGTTCTCACTGGACCTGGTGGCGGCGGCGGCGGCAATGGCGGCGGCGACAACGGCGGCGGCGGCGGGGGGTGGCGGCGGCGGGGAGTGGCGGCGGGGTGGCGATGATGGTTCCAGGAAGCTCACACAGAAACTGGAGAGGTACAGCAACATTGATTTTGTGTCTGTGGTCTGTGGTGGTGGTGGTGGTACAGTGTGGGAGAATTATCTGTTTCCCATAAGTGGAGGATAGTGTGGGGGAGGAGGAGATGAACTGAGCTTAGAGCGGCGTTACTGGCTGTTGTGAATGGTAAGAAGGTCTTAGGAGAACGTGGAGGAGGAGGAGGAGAATGTTAGCTGTAGAAAGAGGGTGTTAGGAGGTCTTGGAGGAGGAGGGTCTTTGGAAAATGTGGAGGAGGAGAATATTAGGTGAAGGGAGAGGTCTTGTGAGGGGGGGGGAGGAGGAGTAAAATGTAGTAGGGTGCAATGGATGGGTCACTGAGGATGTGAGGAAGATGAAACACACGCACACATATACATAAGACACCCCACTTGACCCTACCTGACCTCCACGCCAGATCCTCTCTCTCTCTCTCTCTCTCTCTCTCCCTCTCCGTTGTGTACAATTATGACCCCTAAACCTGATGCAAGCTGATTCTGTGAGCAGTGGTTGTAATTACAGAGGTCATCAATGCGATTTGGTATGATTGGTCTAAATTGGATGGCGTGGGGGAAGGATTAGCTCACCCCAAGCCTTCCCAGCCGTAACCTGATGCTCTCTACTGACAAAATAGAATATCGTTTATTTTACAACACTTTCCTTTACC
>NW_024755216.1:7500-18560 GCF_018991925.1 Homarus americanus
AAATCGCTCTCTACTTGAACGAATAGCGATGTACATTTAACGCCACCTACTGAGATAGATAGAGAGATAGGGAGACAGAGAGAAATTGTTAGAAAAAGAGAGACAGGAATAGAGACACATATCATTTATTAAGTTGAGAGAATTATCATATGTCACATTTTCATTGGTTAGCAGAGTTTTTATCGTGAAATACGGAGAGCTATGATTGGGTGTCAACTACTCTCTCTCTCTCTCTCTCTCTCTCTCTCTCTCTCTCTCTCTCTCTCTCCAGTAAACAACATCGAGACTACAGTAAGTGGAAGCGATCTCTCTAGTAGTGAGGTAGATTCAGATCACCTGAGGATTAGCCCCCCACCTCCTTTCACCTGATAATTAAACACCCTAACTATGCCTTAGGAGGTTAGGTTACGTTAGGTTTTATTTGATTAGGTTTTGATAGCATTAGGTTAAGTTAGATTAGCGTTAGTTTAGGTTAAATTAAGTTGCTTAGGTTATGTCAGTTAAGGTTAGATTAGATAAGGTTAAGTATAGTTAGCATTAGGTTAAATTAATATGAGGTTAAATTAACACTAGGATAGGTTAGCATTTTGTTAAGATAGCATTTTTTTTTAGAACAGCATTAGGTTAGGTTACTTTAGACTAGGTTTAGGTTTGCATTAGGTTAGGTTAGGTTAGATTAGCATTAGTTTAGATTAGAATTAAGATAGGTTACCATTAGCTTAGGTTAGCATAAGGTTACTTTAATTAGGTTTTGGTTAGGTTAGCATTAGGTTACTTTAGATTAGGGTGGTTAATCTTCAGTGATACAAGCTGGGGGGTGTAATCTCTTTATTCCTCTGTATCTTAACTCTTAGCTCGGTTTATGGACTTAATAACTAATAGACTTGTATTTTGTTGTCGTCCCACCCACCGTTTCCTTGAGGTTTATTTACTCGCAAACATTTTTCCGGGAACCAGAGATATGTGAGAACGTGTGCAAAACGCCCACTCTCAATAACAGCATAATATTGGATCCTCAAAGGTTTATACCTGTACATACGTGGGAAAATGGTTTAATTATCACCTGTTTACCTGTGTTTGAAGGCGTGGAAAGAGATTATTTTTATATAGAAATAAAAGGTATATCTTTCTCTCCACTTTTCATCAGACATATTGCTCTTCGTTAAAAACTGCTAATTCATTTTTACCCCTTTCATACTTCACTGACTCGTGGATGTATATTTTTGACGTCAAATGCAGAGTGAAAGTGGCAAGTTTTCTATTTGTATTTATTTATTTATTTTTTTGTCTTTCCTGTTGTGTGTAGGAGTGGGTGGTGTTCTGAAATGAAATGACTTGCATAACATCTCAACAGGGTATATTGGAAGCCATTGAATGTTTATCTTTGAATGTTTGTTGATTGTCGAACAGAACAGAAAGATTGAGCAGTCGTTGAAGTGCACAGTCAACTATTAAAGTCCGTTCACCTCTCCTTCTGAACCACGAACCCCGAGATTCAGACTCGTGAACCCGAAGCAGTAGATTAATAAAGCATTATGTCTATAAATGCTTCGGATTCACGAGTTTGAATCGCGGGGTTCGTGGTTCAGGCTGACTTTGGAGATGTTCAGGGTACTTGGTTCTAACTACAGGGGCGAACATAAACACCTTTAGAGTTCTGTAGGTTCTTATTAACGGAAATATACAAGGGTGCGCTTACAAGCGCGGGTAGTCCTTACACTCCTATAGGGGTCAACTGACCTCACTCTGACCTCTCAGGCGACATGTGGTAAGTGGTACACTAGCAGCTTCCAGATGTCGCCAGGCACATCTATCTAAGCGTGTGGTGACATGAAACAGGCATTGCCACACGCTACTGACTAGAGAAATAATGTGTATATATAGAGTAAATACATGGTATAAATACACCATACATAATATACAACCCCCCTATACGCTCATCAAAAGTCTTGAGCGGACCTTTCTCCTGTGGATCCGTTCCAGGCGTCGAGGGGCTTAATCACTGGGGGGAATATGGGACTCGCACTGGTGGCGGGGCCAGCAGAAGGCGTTGTTACGGGGCGGAGAGAACGGCGGTTCCTCCACCACACACGACCACTGGGTAACCGCACCTGGTAGTCCCGTGACCTACCGAGACCCATGACTACGCCCACTTTGTCCCAACGTAGGGAGGTCGGGTCCTGAACACGGACTTGGGTGCCGACACTCAACCTGGGGAGAGAACGGGCGTGGTCGTTGTGGCGGGCGACAACGTCTTGAATACGTTCGGCGGTTTGGAGATCACAATCCTCTGTCTTGGCCTGCCACTCCTTGGAGAAGGATTGAGGTGGGCAGGGACACAAGAACGGAGGGGCATCCATACAAGACCTGGGCAGGGAAGCGTCCGGTGTAATTGGATGTGTTGGGGAGTTCAAGGAGACCCTGGTCGAAGGCCTCGCAGTCAATATTCCCAAAGGGGCCACTTTGAGCATGAGGTGCTTCAGGATTTGACAGCAGCATCAGTGGCCGTTAGACTGCGGGTAATGGGGCGGTGACAACATATGCCGGACTCCCCATCGGTCAAGGAACGCAGCAAAGTCCGGCTTTGAACTGAGGCCTCCGTGGTTCGCAGGCGTACAGGAACGCCCACGTCACGGAAGTAGTGGCGGAACTTGCTGATGGTGGCGGCAGATGTCGTATCATTACCGCCTTGATGACAACCGGCCAACCAGAGAGACGGTCGACGATAACCAGGAAGGACTTTCCTGACACACAGAAAAGTCGGCTGACACAGACTCAAGGGGGTGGGGTTGTCGTCACTCATGGAAGGGTTCCTGCTGCTGGCTGGGTTGTAATACTTGGCGGGGCATACACCTGGACAGCATTGAGATGTCGGGGTCGATGCCAGGCCAGGAACACAGTCTGTCGTTGGTGGCCTCAGCTCCACGGTGACTGTCGTGGAGGCGAGCCAAGGCGTGGGGACGTGATGCAGCAGGGACGACTACGAAGGAGAGGTGTCACTGGCCAGAGGTAGGGGTAGGGCGGCAGCAGGGTAGTTGCTGCCCCTTCATGCACCCTGTTGGCGTATTTTCCTCGAGAATCGGTGTTGGGAAGTACTGGGAGATGATGGCCAACTCTTGACAATGTCTGTAGACAGCAAAGGAGTCGACACCATTATGCACGTCAATCCAGGCCTGACACGACCTGTTGCCAAAGGTGACATGTGCATAGAGGAATCAGGGCTGGGGCCATCTGTGAACCGTCTGCCGTAATGCGGAGGTCCTTGGGAGGCGGTCCTAGATCGCTTGGAGAGAGCCCTAAGCATCGCAAATGCTGGGGACCGATGACTGTAGCATCAGCGCCGGTGTCGGGCAACATCTGAAGACGGGATGATGACACACGCCGAGGTCACGATGACGTGATGCTGGGGACTTTGGTCCTGGATGCGAGGAGTACACCCTCCTAAATGGGTCGGGCTTTGTCCAGGGTCGTCGTGCCTCTGATTTGGCGACTGTGGGCGGCCCTCACTGGGAGGGCGCTGAAGCTTCGCCGACGCTGTCCCTTGGGTTTTGGTAGGGCAACACTTGTCGTAGTGGCCCAGACGGCACATTGCACTGGACGTGTTTGGCTGGGCACCGTACTGTGAGTGACCAGTGGCCCTGATGGTCACAACTGCGCAGGTGACTCGGCAGCTGGATACACCTGTGTTCCGTGCTGCCATCACAGTTGTTGCAAATGAACTGCGTGGACGTGGTGGGCGTAGGCAGTAGGGAGCAGACTTCTTGTCTTCTTGTATTGGGACAGCCCGCACGGCTGTAGGGGAGCTCGGATGGCAGAAGGTAGCACACCTGGCAGCCTCATAGGAGCGACATATCGTCAACACATCCTGAAGAGGAGAGGAAGAGCGAAGGAGGGTGAGGCGTTGGACACCTCGTCCCAACACCATCAGGATCACCTGCTTCAACTGGGTCTCCTCACTGCTGGTGGTGTACCTAAACATATATCTACTCTTCCGAGGCTCTCTTAAGCGTCGTACGTAAAGATCAAAAGTCTATTCCTCTGCAGCTAAACACCCTCCCTGCGCAGAGCTTCATTCTGCTGTCCTTTGATGTGCGTTGTAGAACGTCCAGTACCCTCTACAGACAACAAAGAGGCAGGGTACCTGCACGTATGTTCCAAGACAGACGCTGAATTCCAAGGACAGGCACATACGTAGCTGATGAGTTGTTTAGGGCTGTGACAACTCTGAGATCCACCATTAGCATAATCAGTGTTGCCGCCATTCATGGAAAGTCTGGAAATTTACATCAGGCTTCAAGATGGGTGTGCACAACCATGGGTGGGGGCGTGAAGGAAGCAGATGAGGTATCTGAACCATCAGTACCGAGGCAGTGAAGAGCCAGGGCTTGCTTAACAGTGAGGCGAGATATCAAGGCTTCAAACCGTTCGTCTTCCATTCTCCGTTTGGTGGTCTCGTTCTGCCTCTTTTCTGTGCTCATCCGCTGACACCTCTCTCTCTCTCTCATAAACTTCATTAGGCAATTATCTCTGGAGATAACGCTGAATGTTGAGGTGGCTGGGAGAGGGTGGGGAGCGTCGCACGCCTGGTCATCCATCTCTGTAGAGCTGTCATCCGTCTGATTCACTCGGGCCAGGGGACACCGCTGCATGAGTATGAGATATAACTACTTTTATCTGTATATTGTATCTTCAAATCAGTGTTGACCGGTCAGCCCGTCGTATCAACCAGATCTGAGACAACAAAATTAATTGAATACACAGATAAATAACTTATATATATATATATATATATATATATATATATATATATATATATATATATATATATATATATATATATATATATATATATGAAGAAATGACCGCAGTCAGTGTGTTCATGCGTGGGTTGGTGCGTGTAGGCGCGGTGGAGCGCGGAGGGAGGCGAGGAGGTCGGGGTGAGTAGTGGGGGTGGGGTTACCTCGAGGCAGCCTGGGGCGGTCGCACTGGCAGCACCACTCTTCGCATGCCTATATCAGCCTTCCACCTTAGAAGTCCTTTAAAACAAGGACACACACTTTAACTACACACACACACACACACACACACACACACACACGAGGGCACTTAAAGACACTTCACAGGGAAATTGCAGTCACTGCACTCAAAACTCGTTGGTCATTCAAACGAATTTTAGGGGAGACAATGGCGTCGGATAGCCGGAGTGATCTCGGCCTTGATTTTACACAGATACACTTATTTCCATAATCGATCATGATACTCACTGCGCCATGGAGATGTTCGGGGTACTTGGTTCTAACTACAGGAGCGAACATAAACACCTGTAGAGTTCTGTAGGTTCTTATTAACGGAAATATACAGGAGTGCGCTTACAAGCGCAGGTAGTCCTTACACTCCTATAGGGTCAACTGACCTCACTCTGACCTCTCAGGCGACATGTGGTAAGTGGTACATTAGCAGCTTCCAGATGTCGCCAGGCACATTTATCTAAGCGTGTGGTGACATGAAACAGGGGCATTGCCACACGCTACTGACTAGAGAAATAATGTGTATATATAGAGTACATGCATGGTATACATACAACATACATAATATACATACACCTCCCCTCCACCTATACGCTCATAGCAAAGTCTTGAGCGGACCTTTTCCTGTGGATCCGTTCTGAGCGTCGAGGGGCTTAATCACTGGGGAGGAATATGGGACTCAGCACTGGTGGCGGGGTCAGTGGAAGGCGTTGTTACGGGGCGGAGAGAACGGCGGTTCCTCCACCACACACGACCGCTGGGTAACCGCACCTGGTAGTCCCGTGACCTACCGAGACCCATGACTACGCCCACTTTGTCCCAACGTAGGGAGGTCGGGTCCTGGACACGGACTTGGGTGCCGACACTCAACCTGGGGAGAGAACGGGCGTGGTCGTTGTGGCGGGCGACAACGTCTTGAATACGTTCGGCGGTTTGGAGATCAAAATCCTCTGTCTTGGCCTGCCACTCCTTGGAAAAGGATTGAGGGTGGGCAGGGACACAAGAACGGAGGGGGCATCCATACAAGACCTGGGCAGGGAAGCGTCCGGTGTAATTGGATGTGTTGGGGAGCTCAAGGAGACCCTGGTCGAAGGCCTCGCAGTCAATATTCCCAGAAGGGGCCACTTTGAGCATGAGGTGCTTCAGGGATTTGACAGCAGCATCAGCGTGGCCGTTAGACTGCGGGTAATGAGGCGGTGACAACATATGCCGGACTCTCCATCGGTCGAGGAACGCAGCAAAGTCCCGGCTTGTGAACTGGGGCCCTCCGTTGGTTCGCAGGCAAACAGGAACGCCCACGTAACGGAAGTAGTGGCGGAACTTGCTGATGGTGGCGGCAGATGTCGTATCATTACCGCACTTGATGACAACCGGCCAGCCAGAGAGACGGTCGACCATAACCAGGAAGGACTCTCCTGACACACAGAAAAAGTCGGCTGACACAGACTCAAAGGGGCGGGTGGGGTTGTCGTCACTCATGAAGGGTTCCTGCTGCTGGCTGGGTTGTAGTACTTGGCGGGGCTTACACGCCTGGACAGCATTGGAGATGTCGGGGTCGATACCAGGCAGGAATACAATCTGTCTTGCACGCCTTTTGGTGGCCTCGGCTCCATGGTGACTGTCGTGGAGGCGAGCCAAGGCGTGGGGACGTGAAGCAGCAGGGACGACTACCGAAGGAGAGGTGTCACTGGCCAGAGGTAGGGGTAGGGCGGCAGCAGGGTAGTTGCTGCTCCCTTCGTGCACCCTGTTGGCGTATTTTACCTCGAGAATCGGTGTTGGGAAGTCCTGGGAGATGATGGCCAACTCTTGGCAATGTCTGTAGGACAGCAAAGGAGTCGGGATACCATTATGCACGTCAATCCAGGCTTGACACGACCTGTTGCCAAAGGTGACATGTGCATAGAGTGAATCTAGGGCTGGGGCCATCTGTGAACCGTCTGCCATAATGCGGAGGTCCTTGGGAGGCGGTCCTGGATCACTTGGAGAGAGCCCCAAGCATTGCAAATGCTGGGGACCGATGACATTAGCATCAGCGCCGGTGTCAGGCAGCATCTCGAGACATGATGACACACTGCCGTAGGTCACGATGACGCTGACGTGCTGGGGAACTTTGGTCCTGGGACGCAAGGAGTACACCCTCCTAATATGGGTCGGGCTTTGTCCAGGGTCGTCGTGCCTCTGATTTGGCGACTGTGGGCAGCCCTCACTGGTGGGAGGGCGCTGCTGCTTTCGCCGACGCTGTCCCTTGGGTTTTTTGGTCGGGCAACACTTGTCGTAGTGGCCCAGACGGCCACACACATTGCACTGGACGTGTTTGGCTGGGCACCGTACTGTAAGTGACCAGTAGCCCTTGCGGTCACAACTGTCGCAGGTAGACTCGGCAGCTGGACACACCTGTGTTCCGTGCTGCCTACCACAGCTGTTGCAAAGGGAGCCGGGCGTGGGCGTGGTGGGCGTAGGCGTTGGGGCAGAATTCTTGTCTTTCTTGTATTGGGACAGCCCGTACGGCTGTAGGGGGAGCTCGGATGGCAAAGGTAGCACACCTGGCAGCCTCGTAGGAGCGACATACTGTCAACACATCTGTAAGAGGAGATGAAGAATCGAAGGAGGTGAGGCGTTGGACACACTCCTCGTCCTTAACATCCATCAGGATCACCTGCTTCAACTGGGTCTCCTCGCACTGCTGGTGATTACCGGGACATATGTCTACCTCTTCCGAGGCTCTCTTGCGTCGTACGTAGAAATCATCAAAAGTCTCGCCCTCCATCTGTCTACAGCTAAACACTTCCCTCCTGCGGAGAGCTTCATTCCGCTGACCTTTGATGTGTCGTTCTAGAACATCCAGTACCTCCTCTACAGACAACAAAGACGTCGAGGGCACTTGCAACGTATGTTCCAACACATGCTGCGTTCCCAAAGACAGGCACATACGTAGCTGAATGAGTTGTTTGGGCTGTGGCAAGCTCTGGAGATCCACCATTGTAGCATAATCAGTCCACCGTTGCCGCCACTCACGGAAAGTCTGGAAAGTCTCATCAGGCTTCAAGGTGGGTGGGGGTTGCACAACCACTTTGGTAGAGGGCGTTGACGAGGTATCTGAGCCAGTCGGTACCGGAGTAGTGGAAGGGCCAAGGGCTTGATTAGCAGTGAGGCTAGATATCAAAGCTGTAAACCGTTCGCTATCTTCCAATCTCCTTTGGTGGTCCTCAGCATGTCTTTTCGCCTCGTCCTGACACCTCTCCTCCCTCATAAGCTTCATCAGAGCAATTATCTCTGAGGACAAGGCTGAGGGTCGAGGGGTGTGGCTGGGAGAGGGTGGGGGCGTCCCGCACTGACTGGTCATCCATCTCTGTAGAGCTGTCATCCGTCTGATTCATCCGGGCGCTAGGGACACCGCTGCATGAGGTCCGGGGCATAATTACTTTATCTGTATATTGTATCTCAAATCAGTGTTGACCGGTCAGCCCGTCGTATCAACCAGATCTGAGACAACAAAATTAATTGAATACACAGATAAATAACTTATATATATATATATATATATATATATATATATATATATATATATATATATATATATATATATATATATATATATATATATAAAATATATATATATGAAGAAATGACCGCGGTCAGTGTGTTCGAGCGTGGGTTGGTGTGTGTAGGCGCGGTGGAGCGCGGAGGGAGGCGAGGCGGTGGGGGGTGAGTTACCCTCGAGGCAGCTTGGGACGGTCGCGCTGACGCTCCACTCCTCACAAATGCCCTATATCAGCCTTCCACCTTAGGGAATCCTTTAAAACAAGGACACACACTTTAACACTACACACACACGAGGGGCACTTAAAGACACTTCACAGGAAATTGCGGTCACTGCACACTGCTCAAAACTCGTTGGTCATTCAAACGAATTTTTGGGGGAGACAATGGCGACAGATGACGGAGTTGACGGAGGAGGTCTACCGGCCTTGATTTTACACGAACGCACATATTTCCACTTTTTTAATCGATCACTTGATACTTACTGCGCCATGGAGATGTTCGGGGTACTTAGTTCTAACTACAGGGGCGAACATAAACACCTTTAGAGTTCTGTAGAGTTCTTATTAACGGAAATATACAGGAGTGCGCTTACAAGCGCAGGTAGTCCTTACACTCCTATAGGGTCAACTGACCTCACTCTGACCTCTCAGGCGACATGTGGTAAGTGGTATACTAGCAGCTTCCAGATGTCGCCAGGCACATTTATCTAAGCGTGTGGTGACATGAAACGGGGGCATTGCCACACGCTACTGACTGGAGAAATAATGTGTATATATAGAGTACATGCATGGCATACATACAACATACATAATATACATACAGTTTGGAAATAGGGTAGTGGATGAGTGGAAAAAATTACCAAACATCATCTTTAACTAGAATACACTGGATAGCTTCAAATAAAGGTTGGATGGATATATGAGCAATAGGGGTTGTGTGTAAACAGGACTGCCCAGTATGGGCCAATATGCTCCCTGCAGTTCCCTCCATTCTTAAGTTCTTATGTTGTTATATTGTACAGTTATTTGCAGTTATATAAGTCTATTATCAGTTACATACTTTGTACATTTACTCTTGAATTATGCATTCCTAAAACGAGCTATGAATATATATATATATATATATATATATATATATATATATATATATATATATATATATATATATATATATATATATATATATATATATATATATATATATATATATATATATATATATATATGAGATACTCTCCGTTAGTGACACCCTTCTTTTAAAAATTGAATCTTTTGTTTAACATAGGAAAAAGTTTTTGTAAGGAAGTGTTGTAGGATCCAACCTGCTACTTTGGTTCACAAGGAGGTAGTTCTATCTTTTTATTTTAATTGAAATGGTTGACGTTTGTTTTAGCGGTGTTTTAATTGACTATTCATTCAATGCGATATTTTGTTTTACTTTGTTATTGTATTGCTTTGAGGTTGTTAGTTGTATCTTGGTATTGGTGTTGGGTTGTTTAGTCTTGTTCTGCTGGATCTGAACAACGAGTGTTCTCTCACTCTTCTTTCCATTTCATTATCGAGCCAGTCAGTTCCAGCTTCTAACTTTAACTCTTCTACTTGTTCCCACGTTCTTTTAACTTTGCTGTACATGTCTACATTTACTGCCTCGATGCTGGCTTCCCTATTAACAATTATCCGTTTGTTATCCTGTGTTCATATATGGTGTTATATATAAATCGTAAACATTTATTTTGTATTGTTTGTAGTATCTTGATTCTTGTTTCATTGAATGCGTTGTTTGGTACAGGCGGGTAGATTATTATTAATTTTATTAGTGTCGAATATAGTTTTAGTTGTTTTGTGTATGCGGGTTTTGGAATCTCCTAATTGTTTAAATCTTGCTGAGTAGTTTGTTGTCCTTTTCTTGAATGAAGTTTTGATATCCAGGTTTTTGTGATCTTGAGTCCTAATATGGTGCCTTCATCGGAGTATGGGTATAGTTCTCTATCCACGATGACTGGTTCGACCTTTTGTTTGACAGTTTGACTTGAAATTTGGTAATATTTGTTTTGATCTTATATTTTCTTTCATAATCATTTATGTTCTTTATTGCATGTGCTATATAGCTTGCCATCATTACCTCTGACTTCCCATGGTATGATATGAATTGTGTGATGTCGTCTGCGAAGATGATATGTTCACTATGTTATGTTGGTTCTGGGAGATTGCTTGTAAATAGGGTGAATAATATTGGGGACAGGACGCCGCTCCTGGGGCACTCCACTTTCAAAGCCTATGATTGGTCCTAAATACATACCAATTTGCATCTGTGCTCTCCTGCTTCGGAGGTAGTCGCACAGGATTCTCTCGCTTTTGGGGGCAGGTGTAGTTGTAAAATTTGGTACTTTAGGCCTGTGTGTCACACTTTATCAAAGGCTTTGGCAACGCCTCTCCTCACAAGCCTTACTTGGTTACCTTGTTGTTGTTTTTTTCTTTGGAGATGATTTCT
>NW_024755217.1:0-7130 GCF_018991925.1 Homarus americanus
GAGGGTGAAGACTCAGGGAGGGAGGGTGGGTTTGCATTAGGTGAACAAGACCACACAGGTGGGAGGTTGGGTCCGATTTCAGGTGAAGAAGATCACAGGAGGGAGTGTGTGGTTCAGCATCAGGGGTGAATAAGACTACACGGGAGGGAGGTGTAGGTCCAGCATCAGGTGTGAAGACAAACAGGAGGGAGGGTGTAGGTCAGCATCAGGGTGTACAAGACTACAGGAGGGGGGTGTGACAGCATCAGGGTGAAAGAGTACATGGGAGGGGGGTGTGGGTCTGAATAGGGTGAATAGATGACACAGGTGGGAGGGTTTTGGTCTGTATCTAGGTGAATAAGATAACACAGGTGGGGAGGTGTGGTCTACATTGGGTGAACAAGACTACAAAGGAGGGAGGGGTGTGGTCTAGTATCAGGGTGCAGCACACAGGAGGGAGGGTGGTCAGCATGAGGTGAAGACTACGCAGAGGGAGGTGTGGGTCCAGCATAGGGTGAATAAGATGACAGGAGGGAGGGTGTGGGTATCATGTGGGTGATAAGACTACAGAGGGGGGAGGGTGTAGGTCCAGCATCAGGTGAAAGAGACTACATGGGAGGGGAGGTGTGGGTCAGCATCAGGTGAACAAGACACACAGGAGGGAGGGTGTAGGTCTGGCATGAACAAGACGACAGGGAGGGGGGGTGTAGGGTCCAGCATCAGGTGAACAAGACTACAGGGGAGGGTGTAGGTCCAGCATTGGGTGAACAAGACTACATGAGGGGGGTAGGTCAGCATGAGGGTAATAGAGTACACAGGAGGGAGGGGGTGTGGGTAGCATCAGGGTGAAAGGATTGCACAGGGGGGAGTAGGGTGTACAGCATCGGGGTGAAGTGATTACACAGGGGGGAGGGTGTAGGTCCGGCATCGGTGTGAACAAGACGACACAGGAGGGAGGGTGTAGGTCCAGCATCAGGGTGAACAAGACCACACAGGACGGAGGGTGTAGGTCCAGCATCAGGGTGAACAAGATAAGGAGGGAGGTGTAGGTCCAGCATCAGGGAGAACAAGCACTACACAGGAGGGAGGGTGTAGGTCCAGCATCAGGGTGAACAAGACACAGGAGGGAGGGCGTAGGTCCAGCAGGAGGGAGAACAAGACAACACAGGAGGGAGGGTGTAGGTCCAGCATCAGGGAAAACAAGACACAGGAGGGAGGGTGTAGGTCCAGCATCAGGGAGAACAAGACACAGGAGGGAGGGTGTAGGTCCAGCATCAGGGTGAACAAGACCACACAGGAGGGAGGGTGTAGGTCCAGCATCAGGGAGAACAAGACACAGGAGAGAGGGTGTAGGTCCAGCAGGAGGGAGAACAAGACACAGGAGGGAGGGTGTAGGTCTAGCAGGAGGGAGAACAAGACACAGGAGGGAGGGTGTAGGTCCAGCATCAGGGTGAACAAGACACAGGAAGGAGGGTGTAGGTCCAGCATCAGGGAGAACAAGACACAGGAGGGAGGGTGTAGATCCAGCATCAGGGTGAACAAGACACAGGAGGGAGGGTGTAGGTCCAGCATCAGGGAGAACAAGACACAGGAGGGAGGGTGTAGGTCCAGCAGGAGGGAGAACAAGACACAGGAGGGAGGGTGTAGGTCCAGCAGGAGGGAGAACAAGACCACACAGGAGGGAGGGTGTAGGTCCAGCATCAGGGTGAACAAGACACAGGAGGGAGGGTGCAGGTCCAGCAGGAGGGAGAACAAGACACAGGAGGGAGGGTGTAGATCCAGCATCAGGGTGAACAAGACCACACAGGAGGGAGGGTGTAGGTCCAGCATCAGGGTGAACAAGACACAGGAGGGAGGGTGTAGGTCCAGCAGGAGGGAGAACAAGACACAGGAGGGAGGGTGTAGATCCAGCATCAGGGGTGAACAAGACCACACAGGAGGGAGGGTGGTAGGTCCAGCATCAGGGTGAACACACAGGAGGGAGGGGTGCAGGGTCCAGCAGGAGGGGAGAACAAGACACAGGAGGGAGGGGTGTAGGTCCAGCAGGAGGAGAACAAGACAGAAAGGGAGGGTGTAGGTCCAGCACGGTGGGAGAACAAGACACAGGAGGGAGGGGTGCAGGGTCCAGCAGGAGGGAGAACAAAGACAGGAGGGAGGGGTGTAGGTCCAGCATCAGGGAGAACAAGACACAGGAGGGAGGGGGTGAACCAGCATCAGGGAGAATAAGACACAGGAGGGAGGATGTAGGTCCAGCATCAGGGGTGAACAAGACCTCACAGGAAGGAGGAGGGTGTAGGTCCAGCATCAGGGTAAACAAGACCACGCAGGAGGGAGGTTGTAAGTCCAGTATCAGGGTGAACAAGACTACACAGGAGGGAAGGTGTAGGTCCAGCACCAGGGTGAACAAGACGAGAAAGGAGAGAGGGTGTAGGTCCAGCATCAGGGAGAACAAGACCACACAGGAGGGTGGGTGTAGGTCCAACATCAGGGTGAACAATACCTCAGAGGAGGGAGTGTGTACGTCCGGCATCAAGGTGAATTAGACCACACAGGAGGGATGGAGGGTGTAGGTCTAGCATCAGGGTGAACAAGACCACACGGGAGGGAGGTTGTAGTTCCAGCATCAGGGTGAACAAGACCACACAGGAGGGAGAGTGTACGTCCAGCATCACGGTGATCAAGACCACACAGGAGGGAAGATGTAGGTCCAGCATCAGGGTCAACAAGACGACACAGGAGGGAGTGTGTAGGTCCAGCGTCAGGGTGAACAAGACGACAAAGGAGTGAGGGTGTAGGTCCAGCATCAGGGAGAACAAGACCACACAGGAGGGTGGGTGTAGGTCCAACATCAGGGTGAACAATACCTCACAGGAGGGAGTGTGTACGTCCGGCATCAAGGTGAATTAGACCACACAGGAGGGAGGGTGTGGGGCCAGCATCCAGGGGTGAACAAGACCACACAGGAGGAGTGCATGGAGTCAGCATCCAGGAGAACAAGACCACACAGGAGGGAGGGTGTGGAGTCAGCATCAGGGAGAACAAGACCACACAGGAGGGAGGTTGTAGTTCCAGCATCAGGGTGAACAAGACACAAAAGGGAGGGTGTAGGTCCAACATCAGGGTGAACAAGACCACACAGGAGGGAGGTTGTAGGTCCAGCAGGAGGGAGAACAAGACCACACAGGAGGGAGGGTGTAGGTCCAGCATCAGGGTGAACAAGACCACACAGGAGGGAGGGCGTAGGTCCAGCAGGAGGATGAACAAGACCACACAGGAGGGAGGGTGTAGGTCCAGCAGGAGGGAGAACAAGACCACACAGGAGGGAGGGTGTGGGTCCAGCCAGAGGAGGGAAGACAAGACCCACACAGGAGGGAGGGTGTGGGTTGTGGGAGGAGAACAAGACCACACAGGAGGGAGGTTGTAGGTCCAGCAGGAGGGAGAACAAGACCACACAGGAGGGAGGGTGTAGGTCCAGCATCAGGGTGAACAAGACCACACAGGAGGGAGGGCGTAGGTCCAGCAGGAGGATGAACAAGACCACACAGGAGGGAGGGTGTAGGTCCAGCAGGAGGGAGAACAAGACCACACTACCCCTTCCTGTTCGTGGTGGTGGGACATGTGTGTGGGAGCTCTGTGTAATGGGTGGTTAACGAAAACTAATCGAACAAACTTACCTCAATAAATATGGTGCTGTACTATCCACGCTGACGACCACTGATTCACCAAACTGGCCTTTAACACAACAGTAACTGGATCAATCATCTGTAAAGAAAATAAAACTAAATATTCGTCCATTGGCTGTCCTCAGGTTTTGGTACGAGAATTGTATTTTTACGTTTATCGTTTACTCAAATCTGACCTTAAAGGTTTATACAAAAACATCATATTCATTTTTAACAAGCTGCTAATTTACAAAAAAAATGGAGATTAAATAAAGTCATAAGCCATAATAGTAAAGTATTGTCTATTAGTCGATGTGATTAAGAGCGTTAACGACCATTAACCTACGCTTGTTCATAATAAATTAACTCGTGTATCTTAATATTTTGTCAAGTACTTCCGTTTAAAATAAATCTGTACAAATAATTTTAATATATCGACCTTTACACAATATAAATTTAACCACTTAAATACACTAAAAACAACACTTACTGTAGTTCACTTTATAAACAGCGTCTGTCAAGTGAGAGAGACAGAACCTCCCCCGTTCGTGTTTGTATTGGCACTGAAGCTCCACGTGTCAGTCAATAGCATCTGTTTAGTCTTCTTCCCGCTAAAAAGTTTATCCGAATAAGGAAACATTAAAAAATAAATCCAACCTTAATCGAACATACAAGATTTAATACAAATTTTTGGGGAAATTAATTTATATCGTAATGAAGAAACACTCTTTTGTAGACAAGATGGGAAAGTTACCATCTATGTCGATAAAAAAAATGTGATGTTTTAGATCATCCTAGCAGCGCCATCTGTTGACCTGACCCGTTACTATACGAGAAACATTTTAAACGTGGTATTACTCATTGTCACGTTTGTTTGGATTTGAGTTTCGCCCTTAAGATGATGTAAACAAACCATAGTATTTGTAAATAAGCCATAGTATATGTAAACAGACCATAGTATATGTAAACAGGCCATAGTATATGTAAACAAAGCAGACGAAGCACAGTACCTGCCATCTATTGAGCCGACCCAGCAGTGTTAAGAGTTAATGATCACAGCGATTCGTTAATTTTCCTGATTTACTTAATTATATCATAAAAAATACTTTAATATTACTAACACATTTACTTTTATCTAACAATAATATAATACTTTTAAGTAAACCCTAAACTCAGAAAACTTTACGTGGACAAATCTAAACGAAATACTTCCCGACTACAATAATGGTAGTTACCGTACCTTACTGGGTGGTTACCAATCATCAGTTATAGACAGATAGATAGATACATAGATAATTCCAGGCGCTCTAATCTTTCAGGGTAGCCGAGGTGCCGTAGTGCAGGCACCAATCTGGTGGCCCTCCTTTGGACATGTTCAATCAACTGACAGTCCCCAGCATATCTCGGGGACCAGACGGGGTGACAGTACTACAGATGGGGAAGCACTTCACTCTTGAAAATCGTTGCGAGGGACGGTCTGATATCTGAACGACCTCTTATAAGACCCAATAATTTGTTGTGATTTACCTTCTTCTCGCAATGGCCCGAGAACTTCAGCTCGTTGTCACCATACACACCCGCTTTGGGGGTGGAATCCTCCGTTGTTTAGGGCAAAATCATAACATCTTCTAGGGCGAAATCACACGAATTCTGGGGGCAGAATCCTACCGTTTTCTGGGGTGGAATCATTCCGTATTCTGAGGCGAAATCCTACCGTCTCTGGCACAGAATCCTACCTTATTTTGGGCGAACTTACTATTCTGAGGCGGAATCCTACCTTATTCTGAAGCGTAATCATGCCGTATTCTGAGGCGAACTACCGTCTCTGGGACAGAATCTACCGTATTTTTGGGAATCATACCCTATTCTAGGGGCGGAATCCTATACCCTATTCTGGGCCGGAATCCTGAATTATTCTGGGCGGAATCCCACCCCTATTCTTGTGCAGAACCCCACCATCTTCTGGGGCGGGATCCTACCGTATTCTGGAGCGGAATCCTACTGCTCAAGAGGAATTCGACCGTTTTCTGTAGGAGCAAAAAATCTTTCCGTCTTTGGGGACAGAATCCCTACCGTCTGCTGGTACAGAAACCCTACCGCGTTTTCTGTCTGCTGGCTCAAGCGTGCAATTTTTCTGGGTGATATCCTACAAATATCGCCCAGGCAGAATCCTACCTTATTCTGGGGCGGAATCCTACTGTCTTCTTGGGTGAATTCTTACCATTTTCTCAAGCAGAATGTCTTCCGTGTTTGGGGAACTGACATTCTACCTACCTCTTCTGGGGCCCGGAATCTGTGTCTTCTGGGGCGAAATCCTACCATTTTAGAGGTGTAATCCTACGCCGTTGTTTAGGGCTAATCACAACATCTTCTGGGGGCGAAAATCCTGATGGTTGCTGCAACGGAATCACCCATTTTTCTGGCTTAGAGATCTGTCTGGGTAGAATCCTACCGTGTTCTGGGGTGGAATCATACCGTATTCTGAGGTGAAATCATTCGTCTCTGGGACAGTCCTACGTATTCTGGCTGAGAATCTGAATTCTGGCGAGAATCCTTCCGTGTTTGAAGTGGTCTACGTATTCTGGTCGGAATCCGACGGTTTTATGGGGGGAATCTAACCGTCTTTGGGGACGAATTCCTTATTGCTGGCGCAGAATCCTACAGGTTTTCTGGAGGTATCCTTCTGTATCCTTTGGCAGAATTCTGCATATTCTGGGGCGAAATCCTGTTTTTGGAGCAGAATCACCATCCTCTGGGGCGGGATCTTACCGTATTCTGTCAGAATCCTACCGTCTTCAGGGCGGATTCCTTCCATCTTCTGGGGCGGAATCTACGTATTCTGGGCAGAACTTACCGTGTTCTGGGGTGGAGAATCATACCGTATTCTGGGCGAAATCCTTCCGTCCACAGGACAAAAATCCTACCGTATTCTGTGAATCTACAGATGGCGAATCTACCACCGTATTATATTGGATTCGCTATCTTCTGGGGCAGAGTCTGTATTCTGGAACAGAATTCTGCAATACTGTAGCGGAATCTACTGTATTGGCAGGCAAGGAATCCTGCAAAATTTTTCTGGGCGATATCCTACTGCAAATACTCCTTGAGCAGAATCCTAAGCGTATTCTGGGAATGAATCGACACTGTATTTTGAGAGAATCCTACCGTCTCTGGGGCAGGAATCCTACCGTATTTTGGGCTGGGAATCTATCCGAAGGTGGGGAATTTGGAATCCTACTATTCTGGGGGCCCAGAACCACTGCCATTTTTTCTTGGGCTGGATCCCTGCAGGCTGGTACTGAATCTACCGTCTTCTTGGGCGGTTAGCACCACCCATCTTCTAGGCGGAATCTGCCGTATTCTGGCTGCAATCCTGCCTTTATTCTGGGGCAAAATTCTACCGTATTCTGGGTGGAGATCTACCATTCTGGACAGGTCGACCGTTTTCTGGGGCAGGGGGATCTTACCGTCTTTTTGGGGACAGAATCC
>NW_024755218.1:0-12500 GCF_018991925.1 Homarus americanus
AGTTACCCCGTGTAGCCTATGTGAGTTATCCCGTGTTTAAAGTTACCCCGTGTAGCCTATGTGAGTTACCCCGTGTTTAAAGTTACCCCGTGTGGCCTATGTGAGTTATCCCGTGTTTAAAGTTACCTCGTGTGGCCTATGTGATTTTCCCCGTGTTTAAAGTTACCTCGTGTAGCCAATGTGAGTTATCCCGTGTTTAAAGTTACCTCGTGTAGCCAATGTGAGTTATCCCGTGTTTAAAGTTACCCCGTGTGGCCTATGTGATTTTCCCCGTGTTTAAAGTTACCTCGTGTAGCCGATGTGAGTTATCCCGTGTTTAAAGTTACCTCGTGTAGCCAATGTGAGTTATCCCGTGTTTAAAGTTACCCCGTGTAGCCAATGTGAGTTATCCCGTGTTTAAAGTTACCCTGTGTGGCCTATGTGATTTACCCCGTGTATCCTATTCCAGTTACCCCGTGTATGTTGCTGCTGTCTTAAGTCTTGTGGCATTTTGTACAGTATCCCCCAGGCCTTTCTATACCTGTCGGTCTGTTTGTTTGTTGTTGACATTTAGCAGGTCCCAGGACGCCAGGTAAAGGTGAATTTGTTTTAGGTGTAGAAACTATATTAATGACCACACAACCATACGACCCTCACCACCATCACCACACCACCATCACAATACCACCATCACCACACCACCATCACAACACCACCATCACAACACCACCATCACAACACCACCATCACAACACCACCATCACAACACCACCTCAAACCATCACATCACAACACCACCAACACAACACCACCCTTACCCTCACCATAACACGGCCCTCATCATTACGTCCACATCGACACACACACACACACACACACACACACACACACACACATTCAGTTATTTCCTCACACATGTTTACTCTCTCTCTCTCTCTCTCTCTCTCTCTCTCTCTCTCTCTCTCTATTCTCTACCATGTGTCTTTGTTTATCTGTAGCTGTCTTGTTTGTGCCCGTTTTTCTATGTGTCTTTGTGCCATGTCTGTGTGTGTGTGTGTGTGTGTGAACAAAGTCTGTGTACCGATTTGTATTCCAAAGGCAATCGCATAGTCTCGACAACAATCTCTCACGGCTCGTTCCCCTGTCCACCACCACAACCACCTCCGGCCGCTGCAACATCTCCCACACGTTCTGAACATCCACTCTCAAAATCTTCTTGATCTAAGCTGCAATTGCAAACTGAGGGAAGGGAAGGGAAGGGGAGGAGAGGGGAGGGGAAGGAATTGTAACCTCGTGACATTTAATGCTTTCAAAACTCACAAGCACTGGCTATCTCTTGCAAGCTCAACTGTTTTCCTCCTCCTCTTCCTCCTCCTCCTTCTTTCACATAATCATTGCATTATTAACCAGTCCCCATCCTTCTTTCATTCCGTGCTATTTCCCTCCCGTTAATATGGTGATCTGGTGTTTTCATGGGGAAATCTTAACCCTATTGAGTACAAGTGATTTAACATCTAGAGTACAGTGAATTAACCCCTAGAGTACAGTGATTCAACCCCTAGAGTACAGTGATTTAACCCCCTAGAGTACAAGTGATTTAACCCCAAGAGTACAGTGATTTAACACCTAGAGTACAGTGATTTAACCCCCGACTACAGTTATTTAACCCCCTGAGTACAATGAGCTAATGAAGTCATTGTTCGAACACTGGCCATGGACCTCTATTACTGGCCACACCAACAAATTCCTGGCCTCATCAACAGATTCCTGGCCACACCAATAAATTCCTGGCCACACCAACAAATTCCTGGCCACACCAACAAATTCCTGGCCACACCAACAAATTCCTGGCCACACCAACAAATTCCTGGCCTCATCAGCATCGCCCCTCGTAGCTTTTGTTCCCTACATTGTCCTCTGTAAGTGAGATGAAGTAACTTTCGATGTTCAATTTCCTGTCTTTTTTTTCTTCTTCTTCTTCTGCTACTGTTGCCTCCTCCCTCTTAATCATGACCTCCTCCTCCTCCTCCTCCTCCTTACTTTTTACCGTGACCATCTCCTTTTCCTCCTCTCCCTCCCTCTTTCCCGTTTTCAGGGGATTCTTTTTTTTCCTCTTTCATATTTACCCTGTATTCCTCCTCCTCCTCCTCTCTCTGCTCCTCCTCCTCTCTCTGCTCCTCCTCCTCTCTCTGCTCCTCTTCTCCCTCCTCTTCCTCTTCTCCTTCCTCCTCCTTCTTTGCCGTGTCGTCCTCCTACGCCTTCCTATTTAACTAAGGACACATTAATCCTCCGTAACACTCCCACATGTATTAGTCTTGAGCTTGATTAGTTATCCTGCTCTCAATTCCAGCCTTCCCCACCCTTCCCTACACCCTTTCCCCACACCCTCCCCTCACACCCTTCCCTACCCTCCCCCCACACCGCACACCCTCCCCCACACCCCACACCCAGGATACTCTTTGTTTCGTGCCTCTACACTACAGCCTCTTGCAAGACTCACTGTGTACACACTCTACTAACGGGTATCCCACGCTTCCCCCATGTACACGTTTCTCCATTATATGTAACCTAAGGTATATACACTACAGGCACTTACGGCTATCCCTCTCTTATTAGATGAGGCGCTACGTGCCGAAGGTATAGGCAGAAGGTAAACAAAACAATAAAAAAATAAGTTAAAGTTTAGCAATTTTAAGAGAAGTATAATGGTACAATACAGACAGCTCAAGAGGCCTTGGCTCTTGTCTCGTTCTCGGCCGGAGCCTCGTATCTCTTCTCTATTATAAGGTTGAGAGACGAGATAAACAAGAGTGTGAGGGCGCTCCTGGGTGTAGTCTGAGTCATAATGTTTGTCGCTCCTGCCACCTCACTCATTAATATTAAAGTTTAGAAAGTAAATTAACGAAGATAGAACTGTGTTGGTAAAGTGTCACTCACTTGGTGGAACTTGGATTGTGTTGACCTTAGTGGTTTTCATTTCTTTTGACCTGTATCGAGCGGTCGACTACCCCAATGATCACCTTGAACGTTTCATAAAGACCAGTCCTCCTTGATAGTGAAAGTCGTGTGTTTACAGACCGATTCGACAAAGAGACAAAATATCTCTAGGTAGAATAATGTTTCGTGTGTGTGTGTGTGTGTGTGTGTGTGTGTGTGTGTGTGTGTGTGTGTGTGTGTGTGTGTGTGTGTGTGTGTTACATTTTTAGGAAAGAACAACAAACACTGTACCTTTGTACGACTGAAAGAAGTTTAATTCTTTAGTGCAGTTATCATTAATTGGGGCTACGAGGAAGGCCCAACCCTCTCTGGTCATCAAAGGCTGTGTAGAGTTGCCTGAAGATGGATCAACCTGACCTGTCGAAGTTAACAGTTACTTTCACACAAACGAACAGAAGAAATACACAGGGTAGGCCTACACGTCCAGGTCTAAGACCGTCCACCCTGATTCTTTATACGAAGGTGAAGAGTTAAAGGTGGGAACAATAGACCTGAGGGCCTTTTAAAGACAATAGGAAAGAGATACATTATGATAAGGAAAAGTCTAACTCGGTAAACATGGAGGCAGTGTGGCCAACAGTGCACTCAACAGCCTTCACTAAGACTCGCCCCAAACTTTATGGTGGTGTAGAGGATTTGTTGTTAACATGTTGGGTCTCTTTGATGTCTCTTCCAGATAATAAAGGTCACATGTCTCTCAGGTGATCCGCAGATACATCAACGTTGGACTGCCAGGAACGTATTTCCAGTTAGTCACTCAGAAAGTCAATCAATGAGTCAGTCAAATAATTGATCAGTCAGGGATCTCTGTATATGTGTCTGGCTGAATGACTGTGTTGAATGATGTATATTTAAGTAAAAACAAGACAAACATACACACTAACATTGTTCACGTGCGAGGAAAACCCAGTATTGAGTTCAGGCAAAGCAGCTAACAAGTGCTGGAGGGTAATAATCAAGTAAATTGATCTACCAAGTGTGTGTCTGTGTGTGTGTGTGTGTGTGTGTGTGTTTCCAGTTCCCGGTGATGAAGATGATACACGATAACACACGTTTGTTGTAGTGAGTAATTCAGGGTCATAGAGAGAAAGAAAGAAAGAACAGATGTTGAATGGTTATTTATTACAAACCGGGCATTAATTATTTTTCCATGACCCTGTACTGTATGTATGTGGAGGAGGGGGGGGGGAATAAGTCACAGCCAGAAGTAGTAAACATTACCTCCACGTGAATAATAATTAGATCAACAAACACCAAATAAAAATATAAGTCGATGAAAAAAGAAAACTCTAACCTGACAACATGATTATGTATGATTACATCGTTGTATTTTTTTCATACTATGTATAATAAAGGCACGATTGAATATGCATGATTTCCATGAATACTAAAATACGTCATACTATCAACACTCATTTACGATAACATTTCCGAAAATTATGTTGATACAGTTTCATGGAAGTGATGTAAAAGGGAGAAATATAACACTCATGTTTATTACGGATGTTGTGTTAAATGACTTTATCGCCAGTAAATTAGTAAACAAGGAGAGCGGCACTGTTATTACCTGCCTACACACCTGTTGATGTTATCGTGACCCGGAGCTCGTACAGGATTACTTGATACTTGCTGATCATATCTAGCTGAGGTGACTGTACGCCTTGTGTCCTACCTACCTACTGACTCACTCATGGTGACTATACGCTTTGTGCCGTGCCTACTGAGTCATGGTGACTATAAGCTTTGTGCCGTGCCTACTGAAACAAAGACTCACTTAGGGTACCGACAGCACACACACACACACACACACAGAGTATAAGGGACGGGATCTTATAATGACTATACTCTTGCTTATAATTAGCTTCTGAGGCACTTAGAAGGGAAGATGGCGAGTGTGTGTGTGTTCTACTGCCCTGTTTACTGGTCCGTATTGAGAACACATGGAGGGGGATAACGAGTGTGTTTGATGTACCAATGGCTGTATTTACACACACACACACACACACACACACACACACACACACACACACACACACATCTCAAGTCGCTCAGTCCCTTGTCATGTTGTAGGCTATATGTGTTGTCTTTGTAAACACAATTGACCCGGATGTAACAGAAAGCTTGAAGGCATCTAAAATAATGGCGTGTGTGTTATTGATATAAACAAATATAATGGTGACTGCTCTCTCTCTCTCTCTCTCTCTCTCTCTCTCTCTCTCTCCAGCTATCAGATAATCTCTTGTTCGTTAGACTCAAGGGGTATTAACACAGGAATCATAATACTAACACCAATGCCTCCTCAACATGTGTCAAAACAGCTGTGAACACGAACCGTACAAGTATTGATGCCTTAATAATGACCCAAAAAACCTGTAATGGCCGGAGTTTTAGTGTTGTTGTAAAAGCATCATAGGCTGAACGTGTCCCACAGTATCTGTACATGGGGTGGCGGGAGAGGCGGTGGTGGAGGCGGAGGAAGAGCAGGAGGAGGAGGAGAGAAGGTGGTGGATGGTGGGGGGGGGCGCCACGCTGTGTTCAATGAGGCGCGGGGTGGGGTGTACAAGGAGGGGGAGGAGGGGATGAATGGGGGGTTGAGCCGTGTCTGCCTCTCTTAGTAATGGCCAAAATTGGGGTCTGGCTCGTTTACTCGTCTTTGTTGGAGCCGCTGAGAGAAAATTGTATGTGAGGGCAACCGTGACGGCATGTGTTCTGGATGATGATGATGATGTTTGTGTTCTCTCTTTCTCTCTCTGTCTCTCACTCTCTCACGCACGCAAACACACACACACACACACACACACACCACATACGCAGAGAGAGAGAGAGAGAGAGAGAGAGAGAGAGAGAGAGAGATTCATTATAGAAAAAAACCGTATACTGTAGTTATATTCTTACATGACTTTTTAAATAAATGATGGTGAAGTCATATATACTGTATAAGACCCCAAACAACATACGCTACTGTGTGTGTGTGTCTGTCGTAATGATTCAGCTCTTTGCTCCCGACGTCAGATAACACAGTGGCCAATTTTATGAACTCGTTAATGATAAAGATTACCCCAAGTCGGCGGCCATAGCGATCTCTTCCTAGTTGGGGTAATGGGCGTGATTAATACATGTTTTATTTTACAACGTGACGCACCTGCTGTTAGTAAAGGTGTATTTCATTTCAGTGGATTAATTAAGAATATGCCGTTGGATTTGACTTCGGGGAGAACTAATAGTGGAATTCATAGTAAGTTTACTCTTGAGATTGTTGATGTATATAATAATAATAATAATAAAAATAATAATAATAATAATAATAATAATAATAATAATAATAATAATAGTAATAATAATAATAATAATAAAAATACTGGTTGAAGAGTTAAGATAATTTGTTTAAAATGGAGGTACAGTATATAGTATATCTTTGACCTGTCAGTCTCCAGCGTTTCCATAGCAACGTATCATTATGGCTCAGTCCTGACGTGTGATTGGTTAAAAATTTTTACCACGGTCAGTTGCTGTGCTTGGGATTGGCTAAGGCGAACACTCGAATTCTTGATGGTATATTATTAAAAGTGTCATCGATGTGTGTGTGTGTGTGTGTGTGTGTGTGTGTGTGTGTGTGTGTGTGTGTGATACGTAAAATATTAGGAATGAGTCGACTCAACATTCCTCTCGCCTAACACTCATGAGGTCGTACCATCGTTCCTAAATCTTCCGCTACGATACCAACCTTAGTCCATTTATTGCTGACAATTAATCACAATGTCCCTCACTGTCACACCTGTCACACGCCACCGTCACCTGTCGCTCTCCTCTACACCACCACCACCACCACCACCACCACATGTCTCATTAACTATCATTATCTTCACTGTCCCCTCACCACCAATCTCTCACCATCACCGTTTGTACCCCATCACCTACCTGTCTCTCTCATCACCATCACCTACCTGTCTCTCTCATCACCATCACCTACCTGTCTCTCTCATCACCATCACCTACCTGTCTCTCTCATCACCATCACCTACCTGTCTCTCTCATCACCATCACCATCACCTACCTGTCTCTCTCATCACCACCACCTACCTGTCTCTCTCATCACCATCACCTACCTGTCTCTCTCATCACCATCACCACCACCTACCTGTCTCTCTCATCACCATCACCCCCCCTGTCCAGTAACACACAACTATCCCCGAGAGGCTTGGGGGGGGTAAAAAAAATCACTTTAATTAACACTAAAAGCATTGGGTGAGGGAACTGGGCAGGTCATCCCAGGGAAATATTTCAACTGTGCACTGTTTATTTATAGTCCAGAATCACCGACAGCGCTGAAGTGACCTTTGATGGCAGAGAGAACATGGAAAGGACACGACATGATCCGGTATTACATGTGGGCTAGAGGAGGTGTGGGGAGGAGATATGGGGAGGAGATATGGGGAGATGTGGGGAGGTGGTGTGGGGAGGAGATAAAGGCATTTCGGATGGGGATTTAGGATAGGGATGCTGGAAGATTTGTGTATAGGAGAATGTGGAGGAGGTACTTGGTGATGAGGTGAGATAGGGGACATTTGGAGGGAAAGGTTTTGGGGAGGTGTGAGGCAAATGATGTTTCCCCTGCAGGGTGAGAGGAGGATAAACGTGTGGGAGAGAAAGTGTGGCAGTAGGGGAGGAAAGGAGGATAGATGGGAAGGGAACCATCTCGTGAAACACAGAGGATTGGGAGGTATCTCTCTCTCTCTCTCTCTCTCTCTCTCTCTCTCTTGTTAATTTCATTTGAGAAAATTGTAAGAAAATGTGAAAATATAATAGTCATATCAAACGTAGCCAGAAATTGAGACTATTTATTTTACATATACTCTCCTGTTACGTTTAAAATATGAAACAAAAAAATATTAACGAAGGCCAAAAACAAGATGGATAACCTAACCTAACCTAACCTAACCTCATCACTACAACACAACACTAACATAAGAGTCTTTCTATCTAGAATTCTTGACCACCATTTTAACTTCTCATTTTTTATAGATGCAGTCTCCAAACAACAACTACAAGGGGAAGGAGGGATTCCTTGCATTTCTCTCCGAAGAACTTATCATCACAGAAGACAATAATGACTTGGTCATGCGAGAGGATCTCGTCCGCAATTACGATAATTATTGTGAAAGCCAAGGGCAGCCCAGGGCCTCAATGGTGTGCATAGGACGTCATTTGTCCGCCATGGGCGTGAAGTCTGATTTCCGTACTGGTGGATTTAGTGGGAGGGGCCGGAAGTATGGCTATACAGGCATCGCGTGGCGTGAATTGGACGAGCTACCAAGTACGTCTAAGGTGACCATCCAACCACGTTACCCCACAAGGATCAACAAAATAAAAGATAGGGAGGATTTTTCACGTTTCTTCGCAAAATTTCTCTCCCCCTCGTCCAGTAAGGAGAGTATGGTCCGCCGAGAGGATTTATTTTTTGAATACCACCAATACTCAGGGTATCGAGGGGTTAGCCACAAACAGTTGGGGAAGTTTATGGTTGCCCTAGGCTTTAAGCCTACCGTGAGGATTAGCAGCTCCCACAAACAAAAACACTGTTACCCTGGTTTGGAATGGGTTGGTGACCTGCCCAGTAGCAAGACCTACGTTGTTCATCGTCTACGCCTCCAGAAACCCACAGCCAAACAGGTCGAGGTCACAACCGACCAGGTCGAGGTCACAACCGACCAGGTCGAGGTCACAACCGACCAGGTCGAGGTCACAACCGACCAGGTCGAGGTCACAGTCAACCAGGTAGAGGTCACAACCGACCAGGTCGAGGTCACAACCGACCAGGTCGAGGTCACAACCGACCAGGTCGAGGTCACAACCGACCAGGTCGAGGTCACAACCGACCAAGTCGAGGTCACAACCGACCAGGTCGAGGTCACAGTCAACCAGGTAGAGGTCACAACCGACCAGGTCGAGGTCACAGCCAAACAGGTCGAGGTCACAACCGACCAGGTCTAGGTCACAACCGACCAGGTCGAGGTCACAGTCAACCAGGTAGAGGTCACAACCGACCAGGTCGAGGTCACAACCGACCAGGTCGAGGTCACACCCGACCAGGTCGAGGTCACAACCGACCAGGTCGAGGTCACAGCCAAACAGGTCAGGTCACAGGGTCTCAGCCAAACAGGTCGAGGTCACAGCCAGGGTCGAGGACACAGCCAAACAGGTCGAGGTCACAGCCAAACAGGTCGAGGTCACAGCCAAACAGGTCGAGGTCACAGCCAAACAGGTCGAGGTCACAGCCAAACAGGTCGAGGTCACAGCCAACCAGGTAGAGGTTATACTCGACCTCAACTTTTTCGTGCCCGATCTGTATGATTTTCTACCCGACCTTATCGATTTGGGACACGTCCTGGTTGACGACACACCCGAATTCCTTTACGACTCACCCAACCTGGTCGAGGACACAACCAACCTGGACGTGAACCCAGACGACGAGTTTGTCCATAATGTACTCAAATAAATAGTGAAAAAAGTAGTTTTGATGAAGTGAATGTCTCTGCTTTCATGAGGATTTTATTTTAATATATTTTATTTTATTTTATTTTATTTTAATTTTATTTTCACGGGGATTAGCCCACCCGGGCACACAGATCACTGACCCACATCGTTATATTGTGTTCTTAAATATAAAGGTTTATATTAAATACTATTACTTTCATTTACCCTGCGTAAAATATCAAGATTATCAGTCTGGAGTTTGAGGTGTATGTTTGTCCCCTTTAATATGGCAAAGTTAGTTATGTATTGAAATAGAAATTGATGTTTTTAGTACCTTGTAATTACCGTCATTTCGACCTCCTACGGAAGACTTTAAGTGTAATGAATCCTATATGTAATAATTAACCACCAGGACTGCTATGTGTGATTACTGTAGTCTGGTTACGTCACCTGGGTGTTAAACTAGCCTTTGTTTCTTCTGCCACCAGTGTTAATAATGGTACATGTGTATTACAGGGAGTCGCTGTAACTAGAGACTTTACATAATCCTGAAAAGGTTTAAGAATTTCTTGTAAATCTCTGATAGCAGTCACAGCATTTATAAGAAATTCCTGGACACTTTAGAGATGACGTGAAATCCCTAGTCACACGGATTTCCTGTAACACACACACACACACACACACACACTTCGCCACAGAGGAAATAATAAGGATTGTTCACGGGACATTTGGCTACTCTTATGTACACCTTCACCTTTTTCTCTAATTAATTGATTTTTTTCATTACCTTTGATAATAATTCCGTAATTCAGATAACCTTGCCTAGTAAATTAAAAAACCTTTATTAATAAAATTATTGAGAAAAAACATTTTATTTGAGAGAGAGAGAGAGAGAGAGAGAGAGCACCAAGAATTTTTAATTGAATCACAAAATTCAATCAGAAAAAAGAACGTGTCATCAGGTAATAACTCAAAATGAAATGGTTAATTAAATACTAATTAAACTTTGCTCTTCAGGTGAGTGGTGATGTTTCTCAGAACCTTCAGCAGGTAGGAATAATTATTTGGTGTTGAGGAGGAGGTGTAGGAAGAGGAGGGAGAAGGTGGGGGACTGAAACACCTGTTAATCTCTCTCTCTCTCTCTCTCTCTCTCTCTCTCTCTCTCTCTCTCTCTCCTGTTTGTTATGAACACTTCTCTTGTTGTGTGTCTTTTATTATCCTAATTTCCTCCAGCTCTTCTTTGTATCCTCTTTTATGTGCGTTTCTCCTTTGTGTTTCTTATTACTCCTGTACGTCTTGGTAATTCGTTTTTCCAATTATGTTTCTTTTTTTCTTTCTCACCTATACATGTTTTTTTTATCATTTACGTGTTTTTTTTAATTACATGTTGTTGAGTGACCTCCTATACCACTGCCCACCTCTGACCCATTCCTCTTATGCCATTCCCCACCTCTGACCCATTCCCCACCTCCTATACTACTGCTCAAGCTGGCACAAGTGTAGTACTGTTCCACACACACACACACAACACCCTTCCCTCTCTTTCTCTTGTCGTTCTTTTTTTTCTTCCCCTCTTTCCTTTTATCTCACTTTTATTCACTATCTTCGTTCTCCTTTTTTTCTCTTTGTTTCCTTCGTCCTCAGTCTTTACCACTTACGAACTCTCTCTCTACCCTTTCACTTTCTCGGCTACCAGGTTTGTGTGTGTGTGTGTGCGCGCAGGGGTGGTTTGTCTCTCTCTCTCTCTCTCTCTCTCTCTCTCTCTCTCTCTCTCTCTCTCTCTCTCTCTCTCTCGCCATCACCACTACTACCACCATCTCCGCCACCACCACCATCATCGTCAACAACTACCACTATCATCAACAACAACTACCACCATCCCCCGGGGTGTATCGTGCTTGCCGCCCAGAGGAAGGAGATGCTCTTTCCTGTCTTGTTGTCACTGAAGTCTTCCTGCCTTCCCCTCTCTCTCACCCTGCTGCTCTCACCTCCCCTCTCCCTCCCTCCTTCCGTACCTTCCTACCTTCCCTACCTCCCACCCACGCACTCACCCTCTCATCTCCTCCCTCCCACCATCCCTCCTTCCTTCCTTCCTTCCTTCGCTTCCTCACTCCCTCTCCCTGCTGCTCTCACCTCCCCTCTCCCTCCCACCTTCCGTACCTTCCTACCCTCCCTACCTCCCACCCACGCACTCACCCTCTCATCTCCTCCCTCCCACCATCCCTCCTTCCTTCCTTCCTTCCTTCCTTCGCTTCCTCACTCCATCTCCCTGCTGCTCTCACCTTCTTCCTCCGACCCACCCACCCACCCCGCCATTCCTCTCTCCCCCTACATTACCCCCTCGTCTCTCTCCTCCATCCCTCTCTCCCTACGCTTCTTCCCACTTCATCTACTCTGCCCACACCTCTCTGTCTCTCTCTCTCTCTCCTCTAAATTATCCCCCTCACCTTCCTCATTTCCACTCCTTCGTCAGCATCGGCGCTCCCCTCCCTCAACCTCACCTCACCACACCTCGCCTCGCCCCGCCCAGCTCTACGTCGTCGCCTTCCCTCGACTCCTTCTGCTGGAGAATAGCGTGGGAGGCAGCACCACCACCCACGCTTAAAACAACACGCCCCCTGTCACCTTCCCTCCCTCACCCTCCCTCACAGTCGTACCAAAACCCAAGGCTTCGAATCCATCTCCCAGGGTTTCAAAAAATTCGCCTCCGAGACAAGAAATAATCACTGAAATTCTCATCTCACACTTGGCTAATCTCAACCTTGAACTAGATATTAACTGTTGGCGGTGTTTAACAGATCTGATGTTTGAGTGGCGGTTGGCATTAGGCTGCGGGTACTAATGGCGGCCCCCTTCTAGAGAGATGTGGCAACAATGAGCTGGAAAACCTCAAATTGGCACCCCTCCAGCAGACGTATCCGACACTCACTGGCCTTTGAGCTCCTCTCCTTCCCTCCCTCCCTCCCTCCCACCCTACCTACACCCCTCCTTCCCTCCCTACCTACCTTCACCCCTCCTTCCCCCCCTACCTACCTACACCCCTCCTTCCC
>NW_024755218.1:17500-20384 GCF_018991925.1 Homarus americanus
AATATTAACCAAACCTAACCTAACCAAAATCTAACCTAACCGAACCTAACCTAACTCAGTTCTAGCCTAACCTAACCTAACTTAACCTAATCTAACCTAAACCTAACCTAACCTTCTTGAACTGATGGAGAAGCGTCTTTAACTTGTCCTTTCATGCTGCATGCGTTACGTCACGACGCTGAGAGCTAGCTTACATAATGCATGATGCTACCTTACCACTCTCTCTCTCTCACTGTCTGTCTGTCTCTCTCTCTCTCTCTCTTTTTCTTGCTGACTTGTTGCTATTCCTCTCTCTCTCTCTCTCCCTTACAAAGTCACGCTTCTTGTTACACCCTCACTAAATCTCCTAAACTTCTCTCACAGTTCGCTTTATTATGAGATATCTCTGGGCTGGTTCCCCATTCTCTCCTACATTCTTCTCCGTTTATCATCATTCTACCTGCGTTGAGTGTTCCTTCTTCGTGTTTATTTATTACGATTTTGATTTTCTTTCTTTGATGATACTCTCTCTCTCTCTCTCTCTCTCTCTCTCTCTCTCTCTCTCTCTGGTTTTTTCATTCTTTTTATATTAATTTATATATGTTTATCTCTCATAACACACACACACACACACGTAAACTTGAAATTCCCTGAAACATAATATCCACTTCCCATATTTACCACCCCCAAAAAAAAAATTGTCTATCCCATTATATTAATTAAATGATCGCGGAGCTCAAAACCTGACCTAACCTAACCTAACCTAACCTAACCTAACCTAACCTAACCTAACCTAACCTAACCTAACCTAACCTTTCACTTCACTTTTCATGAATATAAATATCAAGTGTTCATTATGGTGATTGGTGTTCCGTGTGTGTGTGTGTGTGTGTGAGTACCGTTATATATACTCAATTCAATAGACATCCTAGTGAAGAATGTTTATTATTGCAGCTGTGACTCATGTTTACATCAACTGTCTGTCTGTCTAATGTGTCACTTCCTCATCATCGCTTCTCCCTCACCTCCTCACTTCTCCCTCACCTCTTCACTTCTCCCTCACCTCCTCACTTCTCCCTCACCTCCTCACTTCTCCCTCACCTCCTCACTTCTCCCTCACCTCCTCACTTCTCCCTCACCTCCTCACTTCTCCTGCCTCCTTTCCTTCTCATCACCTCCTCTGCTTCTCCTCACCTCTCCCCTGCCTCCCTCTTTTCCTCCATCCCCTCACCTCCCTCACGCCTCCCCTCACCTCCCTCCTTCTCCTCACCTCTTTCCCGCCTCCCTCCTCCCTCACCTTCTCCCCTCACCTCCCTCCACTTCTCCCCTCCACCTCCTCCTTCTCCTCACCTCTCCTTCTCCCCACCCTCCTCCCTTCTCCCTCTTCCTCCTCCTTCTCCCCTCACCTCCTCCTTCTCCCTCACCTCTCATCTCCCTCCCCTCTTCACTTCTCCCCTCACCTCTTCACTTCTCACCTCCTCCTTCCCTCACCCCTCCTCCTTCTCCCCTCACCTCTTGCTTCTCCCTGACCTCCTCACTTCTCCCTCACCTCTTCACTTCTCCCTCACCTCCTCACTTCTCCCTCACCTCCTCACTTCTCCCTCACCTCCTCACTTCTCCCTCACCCCTCCCTCCTTGTCTCTCCCACTGAAAAATAAATAAATAAATAAATAAATAATCTATCACCAACACCCCAAGACCTCTAGAGCCTTATGGACGTCACCTACTTCAATATTACTGTGATGGTTCTGACGCGTCGTGTTGTTGACGTGTGCGCGAGGTGTTGTCCGCCCCTCTATCCCACCCCCCCTCTCCCCTCCATCCCACCCCCCTCTCCCTCTATGCCACCCCACTCCCCCTCCATCCATCCCTCCCTCTCCCCCACCCCATCCCTTTTGTAGTATCGGTGACGTAATTTTGTTTAGTTTTCAGTTTGTGTAAGAAAGATCGAGTACCTATATGAGGTATTGATCAGTGGAGGGGGAGGAGGACTTACGGCTTTGATCAGATCTTGGAGAGTTACTTGGTCCAGTGTGCGTGTGTGTGTGTTAGGTGGATGGAGAGAGATAGGAAGAGTAAAGGAGGAAATTTTTTCATCTTTCTCTTTTCGTTTTCCCTTCCATTTTATTTTCTTTCCCTTTATCCTGGGAGTTACTTCACACCCCTGATGTTTGTCCGTCACCTGAAACCCTTGTCTTCACCTGCAATTAATCTCCTGTTCCATCCTCCTCCTCCTCCTCCTGTTCCATCCTCCTCCTCCTCATCCAACTCCTCTTCCTCTCTCACGAAGTATATTCTTTCTCTTGTGTTAATAGCATCAGGAACATGTTGCAATTAGTTACCCCAGCTTACTTTATCTGATGAAACACTTTACTGCAATAACCTAACCTTCATCATCATCATCATCATCATCATCATCATCATCATCATCATCATCATCACCATCATCATCATCATCATCATCATCATCATCATCATCATCATCATCATCATCATCATCATCATCATCATCATCATCATCATCATCATCATCATCATCATCATCATCATCATCATCATCATCATCATCATCATCATCATCATCATCATCATCATCATCATCATCATCATCATCATCATCATCATCATCATCATCATTACCATCATCATCATCATCATCATCATCATCATCATCATCATTACCATCATCATCATCATCATCATCATCATCATCATCATCATCATCATCTCTCATCATCATCATTACCATCATCATCATCATCATCATCATCCATTACCATCATCATCATCATCATTACCATCATCATCGTTACCATCATCATCATCATCAATCATCATCTCATCCTCATCATCATCGTCACCATCATCTGTCATCATCATCATCATCATTACCATCATCATCCGC
>NW_024755219.1:0-34549 GCF_018991925.1 Homarus americanus
GGCACACCTCCTGACACCCCAGGCACACCCCAGACACCCCCTGGCACACCTCTGACACTAGGTACACCTCCTTCACCCCTGGTTCTCCCCGACACCTGAGGCACACCCCAGACACCCCAGGCACACCCCTGACACCCCAGGCACACCCCTCAGCACCTAGGCACACCCCAACACCCAAGGCACCCCTGTGACACCCCTGCTCTTCTCTGACACTCCCCAAGCACACCTCAGACACCCAGGCACACCTCAGACACTCCCAGGCACACCTCTGACACTCCCCAGGCACACCTCTGACACTCCCAGGCACACCGCTGACACTGCCATGTACACCCTGACTCTCCATGCACACCTCCGACACCTGCACCCCTGACACTACCAGGCACCCACTGACACCCCTGCCACACCTGACACTCCCCAGGCACACCTCTGACACTCCCCAGGCACACCCCCAAACACCCCAGGCACACCCCACACCTGCACACCTCACACCCCAGCACACTGACACCTAGGCACACTCTGACACTCTGTGCCACCTCTGACACCCCAGGCACACCTCTGACACTCCCAGGCACACCTCGACACTCCCCATGCACACCTCTGACACTCAGGCATTCCACTGACACTCCCTGGCACACCCCTGACACACCCAGGCACACCTCTGACACCCCAGGCACACCCCTGACACTCCCCAGGCACACCCCCACACCCCAGGCACACCTCCGACACCCCAACAGCCACACCTGACACTCCCCAGGCACATCTCTTACACCCAGGCAGACCTCTGACACCCCAGGCACATCTCTGACACCCCAGGCACCCCTGTGACACCCGGGCACACCCCAGACACTCTGCAGGCACACTCTGACATCCTGTGCACACTCCGATATCCCAGGCACACCTCTGATAACTCAGGCACCCTTGAGACTCTTACACCCACCGACACCCTGGCACACCTCTGACATACCCAGTTGCCTGACACCCAGACAAACCCCTGACACTCCTGGTTCTTCTCTGACACCCCACACCCTCAGACACCCCAGGCACACTCCAGACACTCCAGGCACACCCTGACACCCCAGGCACACCTCTGACACTCCCCAGGCACACCCCCTGACACCCCTGGCACACCTCTGACACCTAGGCACACCTCTGATACCCCAGGCACACCTCTGACACCTCAGGCACACCTGATACTCTGGCACACCTGACACCTGAGGCATCTCTGACACTCCCAGGCACTCTGACACTCTGTCCACTCTGAGACCCAGGCAACTCTGACACACTCTGGCACACCTCTGACACTCACAGGCACACCTCTGACACTTGTGCCACCTGATACATCCCAGGCACACCTTGAGACTCCCCAGGCACTTCCACTGACACCCTGGCATACCTCTGACATTCCAGGTGCCCACCGACACCCCAGGCACACCTCTGACACTCCCAGGCACCCTGACACTCCCAGGCACATTCTGACACTCCCAGGCACCCCAGACACTCCCCAGGCAGCACACCTGACACCCCAGGCACACCTCAGACACCCCAGGCACACCTCACACTCCCCAGGCACACCTCACACCCAGGTACCACTGACACTCCCTGGCACTCTGACACCCAGGCACACCCCAGACACCTCCAGGCACCATCCAGACACCCCAGGCACACACATCAGACACTCCAAGTGCAACTCTGACACTCTGGGCACACCTCTGACACCCCAGGCACACCTCCACACCCAAGGCACACCACATCTCCCCACACTCCCCAGGCACTCCCTGACACTCCCCTGGCACACCTCTGACCCTCCCCAGGCACACCCCAGACACTCCCCAGGCACACCCCAGACACTCCCAGGCACACCTCTGACACTCCAGGCACACCTCTGACACCCCGGCACACCGCTGACACTGCCAGGCACACCCCTGACACCCATGCACACCTCCGACACTCCCAGGCACACCCTGACACTCCCAGGTACTCCACTGACTCTCCAGGTACACCTCAAACACTCCCAGGCACACCCCAGACACCCAAGGTAACCCCAGACACCCCAGGCACACTCTCACACCTGCAAGCACACCTCCGACACCCCAGGCACACCTCTGACACTCCCAGGACACCACCTCTGACACTTCCAGTACACCTCTGACACCCCCAGGCACCCCTGAAACTCCCAGGCACACCTCTGACACTCCCCAGGTACTCCACTGACATTCCTGGCACACCTCTGACACTTGGTGAACACGTCCAACACTCCCAGACACATCACGACACTCCCAGGCACATCTCCTGACACCCCAGGCACCCCTGTGACACTCCCCTGGTACCCCCTGACACCCCAGGCACACCCCAGACACCCCAGGCACACCCCAGACACCCCAGGCACACCCCAGACACCCCAGGCACACCCTGACACTCCCAGGCACAACCCAGACACTCCCAGGCACACCTCTGACACTCCCAGGCACACCTCTGACACCCCCAGGCACACTCCTGACACTCCAGGCACCCCTTGACACCCCAGGCACACCTCCGACACCCCAGGCACACCTCAGACACCCCAGGCATACCCCACACCCCAGGCACACCTCTGACACTCCCCAGGCACACTGTGACACTCCCCTCTGACACCCCAGGCACACCCCAGACACCCCAGGCACACCCCTCAGACACTCCCTGGCACACCTCTGACACTCCCAGGTGCACCTCTGACACTCCCCAAGGCACCTCTGACACTCCGGGCACACCTCTGACACTCCCAGGCACACCTCTGACACTCCAGGCACACTCTGACACTTGCACACCTCAGACACTCCCAAGCACACCTCTGACATCTCGTAAGGCACTCTGACACTTCCAGGAACACCCCTGATAATTCAGGTACAACTCCGACACCCCAGGCAAGCCTCCGATACCTAGGCACACCTCTGACACCCCAGTGCACACCTCTGACACTCCCAGGCATTCCTCTGACACACCCTGGCACACCTCTGACACTCCCACACCCCAGCACTCCCCTGGCACACCTCTGACACTCCCAGGTACACCTCTTTCACTCCCTGGTTCTCCCCGACACTCCAAGGCACACCCCAGACACTCCCCAGCCACCTCTGACACCCAGGCACACCCCAGACACCCCAGGCACACCCCACCTGGCCAAGCACCCCAGACACCTGGTCTCTTCCCCTGACACCCCATGCACACCCCAGACACCCCAGGCACACCTCAGACACCCAGGCACACCTCTGACACTCCCCAGGCACACCTCTGACACTCCCAGGCACACCGCTGACACTGCCATGCACACCTCTGACTCCATGCACACCTCCCACCCGCGTACACCCCTGACACTCCCAGGCACTCCACTGACACTTGCCACACCCCTGACACTCCCAGGCCCTCTGACACTCCCCAGGCACACCTGAAACACTCCCCAGGCACACCCCAGACACTCCCCAGGCACACCCCCACACCTGCAAGCACACCTCCGACACCCCAGGCACACCCTGACACTCCCAGGCACACCCTGACACCCCAGGCACACCTCTGACACCCCAGGCACACCTCGACACTCCCCATGCACACCCCTGACACTCCCAGGCACTCCACTGACACCCAGGCAAAACCCCTGACACTCCCAGGCACTCCACTGACACTCCCTGCCACACCCCTGACACTCCCAGGCACACCTCTGACACTCCCAGTGCACACCTCAAACACCCCAGGCACACCCCAGACACCGCAACCCCAGACACCCCAGGCACACCTCTCACACTGCAAGCACACTCTGACACCCCAGGCACACCCTGACACTCCCCAGGCACACCCTCTGACACTCCCAGGCACACCTCTGACACCCCAGGTGCACCTCCTGAAACCCCAGGCACACCTCTGACACTCCCAGGCACTCACTGACATTCCCTGGCACACTGACACACTCCCAGGAACACGTCCAACACTCCCAGATACACCACTGACACTCCCAGGCACATCTCTGACACTGCAACTCCTGTGACACTCCCTGGCACTCTCTGACACCCCAGGCACACCCCAGACACTCCCCAGGCACACCTCAGACACCCCAGGCACACCCCAGACACCCAAGGCACCCCACACCCCCAAGCACCTCTGACACTCCCAGGCACACCCCTGACACTCCCAGGTACACCTCAGACACTCCCAGGCACACACCGCTGACACCCCAGCACACCTCTGACACCCCACTTCTGACACCCCAGGCACTCCTGCGTGACACCCCAGGCACACCTCCTGACACTCCCAGGCACACCTCTGACACCCCAGGCACACCTCACACTCCCCAGGCACACCTCACCCTCCAGGCACCACTGTGACACCCCGGTACTCTCTGACACTCCCAGGCACACCCCTGACACCCCAGGCACACCCTGACACTCCTGGCACACATCAGACACTCCAAGGTGCACCTCTGACACTCCCAAGTGCACCCCACTCCCCAGGCACACCTCTGACACTCCCAGGCACACCTCTGACACTCCCAGGCACACCTCAGACACTCCCTGGCATACCTCTGACATTCCCCCAGGCACTTCTCTGACACTCCCCAGAACACCCTGACACCCCAGGCACAACTCTGACACTCCCAGGTAAACCTCCGACACTCCTAGGGCACACTCTGACACTCCCAGGCACACCTCTGACACTCCTAGGTATTCCTGACACACCCTGGCACACCTCTGACACCCCAGGCACACCCTGACACCCCTGGCACACCCTCTGACACTCCCAGGCACACCTCTTTCACCCCTGGTTCTCCCTGACACCTCAGGCACACCTCAGACACTCCCCAGGCACACCCCATGACCCCAGGCACACCCCAGACACCCTAGGCACACCCCTAACACTCCAAGGCACCCTGACACCCCTGGTTCTCTGACACCCCATACACACTCCCCAGACACCCCCAGGCACACCTCAGACACTCCCCAGGCACACCCTGACACCCCAGGCACACCTCTGACACTCCCAGGCACACCGCTGACACCCCAGGCACACCTCTGACCTCCATGCACACCTCCTGACACCCAAGGCCACCTCTGACACTACCAGGCACACCACTGACACCCCTCACACCCCTGACACCCCAGGCACACTGACACTCCCAGGCACACCGCTGACACTGCCATGTACACCTCTGACACTCCATGCACACCTCCTGACACCCCCAGGCACACCCCTGACACCCCAGGCACTCCACCGACACCCCTGCCAACTCTGACACCCCACAGGCACACCTCTGACCTCCCCAGGCACACCTCAGACACTCCAGGCACACTCCCCAGACACCCAAGGCAACCCCTGACACCCCCAGGCACACTCTCACACCCAAGCACACCTGACACTCCAGGCACACCTCTGACACTCCAGGCACACCTCTGACACCCCAGGCACACTGACACCCCAGGTGCACCCTGAAACTCCCAGGCACACCTCTGACACTCCCAGGCACTCCACTGACATTCCCTGGCACACCTCTGACACCCCGGCACACGTCCCAACACCAGACACACCACTGACACTCCCCAGGCACATCCTGACACCCCAGGCACCCCTGACACTCCCCTGCACACCTCTGACACCCAGGCACACCCTTGACACACCCCAGGCACACCCTCGACACCCCAGGCACACCTCAGACTCCCAGGTGCACCTCTGACACTCCCCAAGTGCACCTCTGACACTCCCCAGGCACACCTCTGACACTTGCGTACACCTCAGACACTCCAGGCACACTCCTGACACCCAGGCACACCTCTGACACTTGCACACCCTGACATCCCCAGGTACACCTCTGACACTCCCTGGCACACCTCTGACACTCACCTCCACACCCCAGACACATTCCCCAGGCAACCCCACACCCCAGGCACACCGCGCCCCCCAGGCACACCACACCCCAGGCACACCTCTGACACCCCAGGCACTCCTCTGACACACCCTGGCACACCCCTGACACCCAGGCACACCCTCAGACACTCTGGCACACCTCTGACACCCCAGGCACACCACCCCTGGCTCACCCCTGACACCTCCAGGCACACCTCAGACACTCCCAGGCACACCTCTGACACTCCCAGGCACACCTCTGACACTCCCAGGCACACCCTGACACTCCCAGGCACTCCTGACACCCCAGGTACACCTCTGACACCCCATGCACACCTCTGACACTCCCCAGGCACACCCCAGACACCCCAGGCACACCTCTGACACCCCAGGCACACCTCTGACACTCCCAGGCACACCTCTGACACTCCCAGGCACACCTCTGACACTCCATGGGCCACCTCCTGACACCTGCTGCACACCCCCTGACACTCCCAGGTACTCCACCGACACCCCTGGCACACCCCACACCCCAGGCACACCTCTGACACCCCAGGCACACCTCAGACACTCCCCAGGTACACCCCTGACACCCCAGGCACACCTCTGACACTCGCAGGCACACCTGACACCCCAGGCACACCTCTGACACTCCCCAGGCACACCTCTGACACTCCCCAGGCACACCTCTGACACTCCCAGGCACACCTCTGACACCCCATGCACACCTCTGACACCCCAGGCACTCCACTGACACTCCCTGGTACACCCCTGACACCCGGGCACACCTCTGACACCCCAGGCACACTCCAGACACCCTGGTGCACACTCTGACACCCCAGGCACACACCTCCGACACCCCCAGGCACACCTCTGACACCCCAGGCACACCTCTGACACTCCCCAGGCAACCCCTGACACTCCCCAGGCACATCTCTGACACTCCCAGGCACTCCTCTGACACCCCAGGCACACCTCAGACACCCCAGGCACACCTCTGACAATCCCAGGTACACCTCCGACACTCCCAGGCACACCTCTGACACTCCCAGGCACACCTTGAGACTCCCAGGCACACCACTGACACTCCTGGTACACCCCTGACATACCCAGTTACACCTCTGACACTCCCAGTCACACCCCTGACACTCCTGGTACTCCCTGACACCCCAAGCACACCCCAGACACCCCCAGGCACACCTCTGACACCCCAGGCACACCTCTGACACTCCCAGGCACACCTCTGACACCCCAGGCACACCCCTGACACCCCTGGCACACCCCTCTGACATTCCCCAGGCACACTTGACACTCCCCAGGCACACCGCTGACACCCCAGGCACACACCCCTGACACCCCAGGCACGTCTCTGACACTCCCAGGCACCCTGTGACACTCCCAGGCACACCCCTGACACCCCAGGTACACCCCTCTGACACCCCAGGCACACCTCACACTCCCAGGCACCACTCTGACACTCACTGGTACTCTGACACCCCAGGCACACCCCAGACACCCCAGGCACACCCCAGACACCCTGCACACCTCAGACACCTGCTGCACACCTCTGACACCCCAGGTGCACCTCTGACACTCCCAGGCACACCTCTGACACTCCCAGGCACACCTCTGACACCCCAGGCACACCCCTGACACTCCCAGGCACACCTCAGACACCCCTGCACACCTCTGACACTCCCAGGTACACCTCTGACACTCCCAGGAACACCTCTGATACTCCCAGGCACAACCTGACACTCCCAGGTAATCCTCCGATACCCTAGGCACACCTCTGACACTCCCAGGCACACCTCTGACACTCCTAGGCATTCCCTCTGACACACCCTGGCACACCTCTGACACCCAGGCACACCTCAGACACTCTGGCACACCCCTGACACTCCCCAGGCACACCTCCTTCACCCCCTGGTTCTCCCCTGACACCTGAGGCACACCCCAGACACCCCCAGGCACACCCTGACACCCCAGGCACACCCCAGACACTCCTAGTACACACCCCAACACTCCAAGGCACTCCTGTGACACCCCTGGTACTTCCCTGACACTCCCATGCACACCTCAGACACTCCCCAGGCACACCTCAGACACTCCCAGGCACACCTCTGACACTCCCCAGGCACACCTCTGACACTCCCAGGCACACCGCTGACACTGCCATGCACACCTCTGACCTCCATGCACACCTCCGACACCTGCTGCACACCCCTGACACTCCCAGGCACTCCACGACACCCTGCCACACCCCCTGACACTCCCCAGGCACACCTCCCTGACACCCCCAGGCACACCCCAGACACTCCCCAGGCACACCCCAGACACTCCCCAGGCACACCTCTGACACTCGCAAGCACACCTGACACTCCCAGGCACACCTCTGACCTCCCCAGGCAACCCCTGACACCCCAGGCACACCTCTGACACCCCAGGCACACCTCCGACACTCCCATGTACACCTCTGACACTCCCCAGGCACTCCACTGACACTCCCTGGCACACCCCTGACACTCCCAGGACACACCTCTGACACCCCAGGCACACCCCAGACACTCCCAGGCACACCCCACACCCCCAGGCACACCTGACACCAACAGCACACCTCTGACACTCCCAGGCACATCTCTACACCCCGCAGACCCTCCTGACACCCCAGGCACATCTCTGACACCTCAGGTACCCTGTGACACTCCCACACCCCAGGCACCCCAGGCACACCTCTGACAATCCCAGGCACCTCCGATATTCCAGGTACACCTCTGATACTCCCAGGCACACCTTTGAGACTCCAACCCAACACACTCCACACCTCTGACATACCCAGTCACACCTCTGACACTTGTACACCCCTGACACCCTGGCACTTCTCTGACACTCCCCAGGCACACCCCAGACACTCCCAGGCACACCTCAGACACTCCCAGGCACACCCCTGACACCCCAGGCACACCTCTGACACCCCAGGCACACCCCTGACACCCCTGGCACACTCTGACACCCCAGGCACACCTCTGATAACCCCAGGCACACCTCTGACACTCCCAGGCACACCTCCGATACCCCCAGGCACACCTGACACTCCGAGGCACATCTCTGACACCTCAGGTACCCTCTGACACTCTTGGTTCACCTTGAGACTCCCCAGGCACACTCTGACACCCCCTGGCACACCTCTGACACTACAGGCACACCCTCTGACACCCCAGGCACACCACCGAACACCCAGGCACACCTGAGACCTTGCGTACTCACTACAAATTCCATACCTCTGACATTCGCAGGTGCCCACCGACACCCTTGGCACACCTCTGACACTCACAGGCACACCTCTGACACCCTAGGCACACCACCGATACACCCAGGTACACCCTGAGACTTGCGGCACTTCACTGACACTCCCTGGTATACCCCCACATCCGCAGGTGCTCCACTGACACTCCCAAGCACACCTCTGATAATCCCAGGCACACCCCGACACCTAGGCATTCCTCCTCGACTCCACCCTGGCACACCTCTGACACTCCCATGTCCGCCTCCGACAATTCCCAGGCACAACCTGACACTCCCCAGGTAAACCTCCGATACCCCGGTACACTGACACTACAGGTACACCTCTGAATTTAGTATTCTCTGACAAACCTGGTACCTTGACACTCCCCAGGTACCCTCTGACACACCCTGGCACACCTTGACACCCCAGGCACACTCAGACACTCCCCTGTTACACCTCAGACACCCCAGGCACACCCCCCTGACACCCCAGGCACACCCCAGACACCCCCAGGCACACCTCCCACACCCCAGGCACACCTCACACCCCAGGCACACCCTGACACTCCCCTGGCACTTCTGACAATCCCAGGCACACCTCAGACACTCCAGGCACACCCCAGACACTCCCAGGCACACCTCAGACACCCAAGGGCACCTCTGACACTCCCAAGTGCACCACTGACACTCCCCAGCACACCTCTGACACTCCCAGGAACCCAGACCCCCAGGACACCCTGACACCCCAGGACAACTCTGACACTCCCAGGCACATCCTGACACCCCAGGCACTCCTGACACCCCAGGCACACCCCTAGACACCCCCAGGCACACCCCTCTGACACCCCAGGCACACCCTCTCACACTCCCCAGGTACACCTCACACCCCAGGTACACCGTGACACTCCCTGTACTTCTCTGACACTCCCCAGGCACACCCCAGACACTCCCAGGCACAACTCAGACACTCCCAGGCACACATCTGAGCCACCCAAGTGCACCTCTGACACTTGCACACCTCACACTCAAGGTACACCTCACACCCACAGGACACACCTCACACTCCCAGGCACACCTCTGACACTCCCTGGACACTTCGACACTCTCCCAGGTACACCCTGCCAGACACCCAGGCACACCCCACACTCCCAGGCACACCCCTGACACCCAGGCACACCTCTGACACTCCCAGGCACACCGCTGACACTGCCATGCACACCCTGACACTCCATGTACACCTGACACTAGTGCACACCCCTGACACTCCCAGGCACTCCACTGACACCCCTGCCACACCCCCTGACACTCCCAGGCACACCCTGACTCTCCCAGCACACCAAACACTCCCAGGTACACCCAAGACACCCACAGTAACCCCAGACACTCCCAGGCACACTTCACACTCAAGCACACCCTCTGACACTCCCCAGGCACACCCTGACACACCCCAGGCACACTTGACACTCCCAGGCACACCTCTGACACTCCCAGGTGCACCTGAAACTCCCAGGCACACCCCTGGACACCCAGGCACACCACTGACACTCCCTGCACACCCCTGACACCCCAGGAACACTGACCAACACTCCCCAGAGATACACACTGAGCAACTCCCACGCACACCTCTGACACTCCCAGGTACTCCCTGACACTCCCAGGCACCACTCTGACACTCCCAGGCACACCTCTGACACTCCTAGGTACCCTCTGACACTCCCCAGGCACACCTCCGACACCCCAGGCACACCCCAGACACTCCCAGGCACACCCTCACACCCCAGGCACACCTCACCCCAGGCACACTGTGACACACTCCCAGGCACTTCTCTGACACCCAGGCACACCTCAGACACTCCCAGGTACACCTCAGACACCCAGGCACACATCAGACACTCCAGGGCACCCCAGACACCCCAAGTACACTGACACTCCCCAGGCACACACCTCTGACACCCCCCAGGCACACCACTGACACTCCCTAGCACTTGACACTCCCAGGTACACCTCAGATAACACCCTGGTATACCTCTGACATTCCCAGGTACTTCTCTGACACTCCAAGGAACACCTCTGACACCCCAGGTACAACTCCGACACTCCCCAGGTAAACCTCCGACACCCCAGGCACACCTCAGACAATTCTCCAAGTACACCTCTGACACTCCAGGCATTCTCACACACCCCAGACACCTCTGACACTCCCAGGTACACCTCAGACACTCCCTGGTACACCTCTGACACTCCCAGTGTTAGATGTTCTGGGTAATAAGTTTATATACAGGAGAGAACACAAACACCTGTATAGTTTTGTAGGTCTAGCTTACTGATAAGAGTATGTACACAGAGGGGGATAGCACCCTCCCCAGCTGGTCCTGGTCAACTACCATGACGACGCATGGCAAGTGATACATTAGCAGCTTCCATACGTCGCCAGGAACACATTAACATGTGATATGGTAATAACATTGACACACGCTGCTGTGAGCTAGGCTGAATAAATATAAACGGATAACATACATAATATACATACATAATACATAATCCAGCATACAGAATATACATACACCTCCCTCCCCCCTATATGCTCATAGCAAAGTCTTGAGCGGACCTTTTCTTTTGGATCCGTTCTGAGCGTCGAGGGACTTCATCACTGGGAAGGGTATGGGACTCAACACTGGTGGCGGGGCCAGCAGAAGGCATTGTTACGGGGCGGAGAAAACAGCGGTTCCTCCACCACACACGACCACTGGGTAACCGCACCTGGTAGTCCCGTGACCTACCGAGATCCATGACTACGCCTACTTTGTCCCAACGTAGGGAGGTCGGGTCCTGAACACGGACTTGGGTGCCGACACTCAACCTGGGGAGAGAACGGGCGTGGTCGTTGTAGCGGGCGACGACGTCCTGAACACGTCCGGCGGCTCGGCGATCACAATCCTCTGTCTTGGCCTGCCACTCCTTGGAGAAGGATTGAGGTGGAGAGACACACAAGAACGAAGGGGGGCGTCCATACAAACCTGGGCAGGTAGCGGCCCGTGTAGTTAGGGTGTACAGGAGTTCCAAGAAGACCGTCGAAGGCCCCAGTCAATATTCCCAAAAAGGGCCACCTTAAGGATGAGGTGGTTTAAAGACGGACAGCAGCTCAGCGTGGCTGCTGGATCATGGGTAATGTAAGGAGCGACAACACATGCTGACTTATCGAGTCATATGAAATGCAAGTCCGGCTTAGAACTGAGGCCTCCGCCGGTTCTGCAGGCGTATGGGGAACGCCCACGCCACGGAAGTAGTGGCGGGAATCTTTGCTGATGGTGGCGGCAGACGTCGTGTCATTACCGCCCTTGATGACAACCGGCCAACCAGAGAGACGGTCGACGATAACCAGGAAGGACTTTCCTGACACACAGAAAAAGTCGGCCGACACAGACTCAAAGGGGCGGGTGGGGTTGTCGTCATTCATGAAGGGTTCCTGCTGCTGGCTGGGTTGTAATACATGGCGGGGCTTACACACCTGGACAGCATTGGAGATGTCGGGGTCGATGCCAGGCCGGTACACAGTCTGTCGTGCACGTCGTTTGGTGGCCTCAGCTCCACGGTGACTGTCGTGAAGGCGAGCCAAGGCGTGGGGACGTGATGCAGCAGGGACAACTACCGAAGGAGAGGTGTCACTGGCAAGAGGTAGGGGTAGGGCGGCAGCAGGGTAGTTGCTGCTCCCTTCGTGCACCCTGTTGGCGTGTCTTACCTCAAGAATAGGTTTGGGGAAGTCCTGGGAGATGATGGCCAACTCTTGACAATGTCTGTAGGACAGCAAAGGAGTCGGGACACCGTTATGCACATCAATCCAGGCTTGACACGACCTGTTGCCAAAGGTGACTTGTGCTTGGAGTGAACCCAGGGCCGGGGTCATCTGTGAACCATCTGCCATAAAGCGGAGATCCTTGGGGGGCGGTCCTAGATCATTTGGAGAGAGCCCCAAGCATTGCAAATGCTGGGGACCAATGACTGTAGCATCAGCGCCGGTGTCGGGCAACATCTGAAGACGGGATGACAATTCCCCAGGTACTACTGACACTTGGTACTTCTGACACCCCAGGCACACCCCACACCCCAGGCACAACTCAGACAACTCCCCAGGCACACATCAGACACCCAAGTTGCACTCTGATACCAAGCGCACTTGACACCCCATGCACACCTCTGACACTCCAATGCACACCCCTCACACTCCAAGGCACACATCCACACTCCAGGAACTCTGTGACACCCCTGCACTTCTTGACCTCCCCAGGCACACCCCAGACACCCCAGTACACCCCAGACACTCCCAGGCACACCTCTGACAACCCAGGCACACCTCTGACACTCCCAGGTACACCGCCGACACCCCCAGGCACACCTCTGACACCCATGCACACCTCCGACAATCCCTACAGGCACACCCCTGACACCAGGTACCCACTGACACTCTGCCACACCCCTGACACTCCCAGGCACACCTCTGACTCTCCCAGGTACACCTCAAACACTCCCAGGCCACCCATACACACCAAAGGCAACCCCAGACACCCAGGCACACACCCTCACACTCGCAAGCACCTCCGACACACCCAGGTACCTCTGACACTCAGGTCAGGTACACTGATACTCCCAGGTACACCTGAGACTCCTGCGGTACTCCACTGACAAACCTGGTACACCTCTGACATACCCAGTTACACCTCTGACACTCTAAGTTACACCCCTGACACCCCTGTTCTTCTCTGACAACCCCAACACACACCTCAGACACTCCCAGGCACACCCCCAGACACTCTCAGGTACACCTCTGACACCCCAGCACACCTGACACTCCCCACAGGTACACCCCTGACACTCCCTGGCACACTCTGACACCCTCCAGGCACACCTCTGATACCCCAGGTACACCTCTGACACTTCCCAGGCACACCCTCCGATACTCCCAGGCACAGCCCGATACCTGAGGCACATCTCTGACACTCTCAGGCACTCCTCTGACACTCTTGGCTCACCTCTGAGACCCCAGGTACACCCCTGACACTGGCAACACTTCACACCTCACAGGTCCCTGACACTGCAGGGTACACCTGATACACCCAGGTACACCTTGAGACTCCGGCACTTCACTGACACCTTTATACCCTCTGACATCTGCAGGTGCTCCACTGAAACTCCCAGTGGCACACCTCTGATACTCCCAGGTACACCCTCTGACACTCCTAGTATTCTCTGACTCACCCTGGTACACCTCTGACACTCCCCAGGTCCGCTCCTACACCCCAGGTACAACTCCGACACCCCAGGTGTAAACCTCCGGATACTCCTAGGTACACCTCTGACACTCACAGGTACACCTCTGACACTCCTAGGTATTCTCTGACAAACCCTGGTACACCTTGACACCCAGGTATTCCCTGACACACCTGGTACACCTTGACACTCCCAGGCCACCCAAGACACTCCCCACACACCCCAGACACCCCCCAGGCACACCTCTGACACCCAGGCACACCTCAGACACCCCAGGTACACCTCTCACACCCCAGGCACACCTTCACTCCCAGGCACCCCTGCAGACACTCTGGACTTCTGACACCCTGTGCACACCCAGCACACTCCCAGGCACACCCTCAGACATTCCAGAAACTCCCAGACACTCCAAGGTGCACCTCTGACACTCCCCAAGTGCACCCTGACACTCCCAGGCACACCCTGACACCCCAGGTACACCAGACACTCCCAGGCACACTCTGACATCCCCTGGTTCTCCCCTGATACCCCAGGCACACCCCAGACACTCCCAGGCACACCTCAGACACCCCAGGCACACCTCTGACACCCAGGCACACCAGACACCCCAGGCACACGGCTTACACTCCCAGGCACACCTCTCACACCCGAGGTACCTGACACCCCTGGTACTCTTGACACCCAGGCACACCTCCCCAGACACCCCTGCACACCCAGACACTCCCAGGTAAACCAGACACTCCAAGGTACCTCTGACACTCCCAAGTGCACCTCTGACACTTGCACACTCTGACACTCCCAGGTACACCTGGACAATCCCCAGGCACACTGCTGACCCCCCAGGCACACCTCTGACACTCCCAAGGCACACCCCTGACACCCCCAGGCACACCCCACACCCCAGGCACACCTCCGACACCCCATGTACACTTCTCACACCTCAGGCACCCTCCACACTCCCAGGTACAACCCCACTCCCAGGTAAACCTCCCATACTCCAAGGTAACACCTCTGACACTCCCCAGGCACACCCTCCCAGGCATTCCTCTGACACCCACTCAGAACACACCTCAGGCACACCCCTAGACACCCCTCAGGTACACCCTCTGACACCCCACGCACACCCCTCTTCACTCCCCGGTCTCTCCCCTGACCCCGCACTGCACACCCTTCTGACTCCCTGGTTCCCCTGACACCCAGGCACACCTCTGATACTCCAGGACACCCAGACACCCTAGGCACACCTCACACCCCAGGAACACTCTCACACTCCCAGGCACACCTCAGATACCCCAGGTACACCTCTGACACTCCCCACGCACACCCCTTTCACTTCTGGTTCTCCCCGACACCCCAGGCACACCCCAGATACTCCCAGGAACACCTCTCACACTCCAGGTACACCCCCGACACTCCCAGGCACACCTCTGACACTCACAAGTTCTCTCCACTGACATTCCCTGGCACACCCTGACACCCCAGGCACACGTCCAACACTCCCAGATACACCTCTGACACTCCCAGGCACATCTCTGACACTCCCAGGCACACCCCTGACACCCAGGCACACCCCTGAAACCCCAGGCATCTCCGATACCCCAGGCACCCCTGACACCCCAGGTACACCTCCATATTCCCAGGTACACCTCTGACAATGTCTTTGAGACCCCCAGGCATCCACCAACACTCTGCACACCCCTGATATTCCCAGACACCTCTGACACCCCAGTTACACCCCTGACACTCTGGCACACCTTGACACCCCAGGTACACCTCTGAATACCCCAGGCACACCTCTGACACCCCAGGTACTCCTCTGACACCCTTGGTTCACCTCTGAGACCCCCAGGCACACCCTGACACACTCCTGGTACACCCGATATTCCAGGCACACCTCCACATTCCCAGGCACACCTGATACATCCAGGCACACCTTGAGACCCAGGCACTTCACTGACACCCCTGCATACCCTGACATTCCAGGTACTCTCTGACACTCCCAGGCACCTCTCATACCCCAGGCACACCCTCTGACACCTAGGTATTCCTCTGACACACCCTGCACACCTCCACACTCCCAGGTCCGCCTCAGACACCCCAGGCAACCCGACACCCCAGGTAAACTCGATACTCCTAGTACACCTCTGACACTCACAGGTACACCTCTGACACTTCTAGGTATTCTCTGACACACCCTGTACACCTCTGACACCCCTACACACACACACTCACACACCCCAGGTACTCCCTGTGACACCCCTGGCACTTCTGACACCCTAGGCACACCTCAGACACCCAGGCACACCGACACCCCAGGTACACCTCAGACACTCCCCAGGCACACCCTGACACCCCAGGTACACTGCTGGCACTGCCACACCCTGCACTCCCAGCACACCCCAGACACACCCCAGGCACACACCTCTGAGACTCCCCAGGCACTCCCAGACACTCCCTGGTACATCTCTGACACTCCCCAGGTACACCCCTGACACTCCCCAGGCACACCTCTGACACCCCAGGCACCCTCAGACACTCCCAGGCACTGCTGACACCTGAGGTACACCTCTGACACCCCAGGTACTCTGACACTCCTGGTACTCTCTGACACCCTAGGACCACTCCTCTGTCACCCCTGACACCCCAACACTCCCAGGTGCACCGCTGACACTCCCCAGGCACACCCCTGACACTGCCAGGCACACCCCAGACACTGCCAGGCACACCCCAGACACCGCCAGGCACACCAGACACCCCAGGCACACTTCTCAGACACTCCAGTGCACCTCTGACAATCCCAAGTGCACCTCTGACACTCCCAGGCACACCTGACACCCCAGGCACACCTCAGACATCCCCAGGCACACTGCTGACACCTGAGGCACACCCCTGACACCCCAGGCACACTCCTGACACTCCCCAGGCACACCTCTGACACTCCCCAGGCACACCCCAGGCACTGCCAGGCACACCTCAGACACCCCCAGGCACACCTCAGACACCTACTGCGCATCTGGACCCCTGGCACCCTCTCACACCCCAGGTATTCCTCTGACACTCACAGGCACACCTCAGACACTAGGAACCTCCAGACACCCCAGGCTACACCTCTGACACACCACGTACACCTCTGACACTGCCAGGTACACCCTCTGACACCCCACGTACACCCCTGACACTCCACGCACACACCTTCGACACTCCCCAGGCACACCTCTGACACTCCCAGGCACACCTCTGACACCCCAGGTACACCTCTGACACTCCACGTACACCTCCGACACTCCCAGGAACACCTCTGACACTCCCAGGCACACCCTGACACTCCCCAGGACAACTCTGACACTCCCAGGCACACTTGACACTCTGGCAGCACCTCTGACACTAATGCACACCTGACACCACGTAGCACCTCCGACACTGCCAGGTACACTCTGACACCCCAGGCACACCCTCTGACACCCTAGTACACCCTGACACCCCCTTGTCACACCTCTGACACCCACGCGGCACACCTCTGACACTGCCAGTGCCACCCTGACACCCAGGTACACCTCTGACACTCCAAGGTACACCTCTGACACTCCCCAGATACACCTCTGACACCCCAGGCACACCTCTGACACCCCAGGCACACCTCTGACACTCCACGTGCACACCTCTGACACTGCCCAGATACACCTCTGACACTCCACGCACACCCCTGACACACCCCAGGTACACCTCTGACACTGCCAGGTACACCTCTCTGACACTCTGAGGCACACCTCTGACACTCCCAGGTCCACCTCTTCCACGTACACCTCTGACACTCCACGCACACCCTCTGACACACCCCAGGTACACCTCTGACACCCAGGCACACCTCTGACACTCCCAGGTACACCTCTGACACTCCCAGGCACACCTCTGACACTGCCAGGCACACCTCTGACACTGCCAGGAACACCTCTGACACTCCACGCCACCTCTGACACCCCAGGCACACCTCTGACACTCCCAGGCACACCCTGACACTCCCCAGTACACCTCCGATACTCCCAGGCACACCGCTGACACTCCAGGTACATCTCTGACACCCCAGGTACTCCTCTGTCACTCCCTGAAACACAACACCCCAGGCACACCGCACACACCCCAGGCACACCACACACCCAGGCACACCTCAGACACTGCCAGGCACACCCCAGACACTGCCAGGCACACCAGACACCAGGCACACCCCAGACACCCAAGGCACCTCTGACACCCCTGCACCTCAGACACCCCAGGCACACCCTGACACCCCAGGCACACCCCAGACACTCCCAGGCACACCGCTGACACTCCCAGGCACACCTCAGACACTGGTGTATTCCTGACACCCCAAGCGCACCTCTGACACTACCAGGCACACCTCTGACACCCCAGCACACCTCAGACACTCCCCAGGCACACTTCTCACACTGCCAGCACACCTCGATATTCCCAGGCACACCTCCGAAACCCCAGGTACACCTTTAGACCCCCAGGCACTCCACTGACACCCTTGCACACCCTGACATTGCACACTTATGCCCCCTGAGGCACTCCCCAGACACCTGCACACCTCCGACACCCCAGGCACACCCTCTGACACTCCCCAGGCACACCTCCGATATTCGGTGGCACCTGATACTCCCAGGCACACTCCTTGAGACCTGGTACTCCACTGACACCCACACCACCTGACATTCCCAGGCACACCCTCTGACACCCTGGCACACCAAGTGATATTCCCAGGCACACTCGATATTCCGCACACCCCTGATAATTCCAGGTACACCCTTGAGACCTGGCACTCTCACTGACACCCCCGGTATACCCCACATTCCAGGTGCACCTCCACCCCTGGGACACCTCCTGATAATTCCAGGCACAACCTGACACTCCCCAGGCAAACCCTGACACCCCAGGACATCTCTGACACCTAGGCACACCTCACACCCTAGGCATTCCTCTGACACACCCCTGGCACACCTGACACCCCAGGCACACCCAGACACTCCCCTGCTAACTCCCTGACATTCTTGCACACCTCTTTCACTCCCCTGGTTCTCCCCTGACACCTGAGGCCACCCCACACTCCCAGGCACACCTCTGACACTCCCCAGCACACCCCAGACACCTAGGCACACCCCACACCCACAGTACCCGTGACACTCCCCTGGCACTCTCTGACACCCCCAAGCACCTGACACACCCCAGGCACACCCCAGACACCCCAGGCACACCCTCACACTCCCCAGCACACCCTGACACCCCAGGTACACTCCTGACACTGCCATGTCCACATCTGACACTCCATGTACATCTCCGACACTGCACACCCCTGACACCCCAGGCACTCCACTGACACTCCCTGCCACACCCCTGACACCCCAGGCACACTCTGACACCCCAGGCACACCCTCAAACACTTACACCCCAGACACTAGGAACAACCCAGACACTCCAGGCACACCTCACACTCACAAGCACACTCCGACACTCCCAGGCACCCTCTGACACCCCAGGCACACCTCTGAACTCCCCAGGCACACCTCCGACACCCCCAGGTCTCCGACACCCCAGGTACACCTCTGTCACCCCCAGTATTCCACTGACACCCCTGGCACACCCCAGACACCCCAGGCACACCCTCTGACACCCCCAGGCACACCCCACACCCCAGGCACACCCTTACACCCCAGGCACACCTCCGACACTCACCAGTTACACCTCTGACACCCCAGGCACCTCACACCCCCAGGTAGACTCTGACACCCCCAGGTACATCTCTGACACTCCCAGGTACTCATTTGACACTCCCAGGCACACCTCAGACACTCCTGACACACCTCTGACACCCCAGGCCACCTCCGATATTCCCCAGGTACACCTCTGATACTCCCAGGTACACCTGAGACTCCCAGGCACCCACTGACACTCCTGGCACACCTCTGACATACCCAGTTACACCTCTGACACTCCCAGTTACACCCCTGACACTCCCTGGCACACCTCTGACACTCCCAGGTACACTTCTGATACTCCCAGGTATACCTGACACTCCAGGCACACCTGATACTCCAGGTACACACACTCTGATACCTGACACATCTCTGACACTCCCAGGTACCCTCCTTGACACTTTGGTTCACCCTGAGACTTGGTGCACACCTCTGACACCCCTGGCACACTGATATTCCCAATACACACCTCCGATATTCCCAGGCACACCTCCGATACACCCAGGCACACTTTTGAGACTCTAGGTACTTCACTGACATTCCTGTATACCTCTGACATTCACAGGCACTCTCTGACACTCCCAGGCACTCCTTGATAATCCAGGCACACCTCAGACACTCCTAGATATTCCTCTGACTCACCCTGGCACACCTCTGACACTCCCAGGTCCGCCTGACACTCCCAGGTACAACTCCGACACCCCAGGTAAACCTCCGATACTCCTAGAGTAACCTCTGACACTCACAGGCACACACCTCTGACACTCCTAGGTATTCCTCTGACACACCCTGGTACACCTTGACACTGCCAGGTATTCCTCTGACACACCCTGGTACACCTTGACACTCCAGGCACACCTCAGACACCCTGGTACACTCCAGACACCCCCAGGCACACCTCTGACGCTCCCAGGCACACCTCAGACACTCTAGGCACACCTCACACCCCAGGCACACCTCACACTCCCCAGTGCTCCTGTGACACTCCCTGGCACTTCTCTGACACCCCAGGCTTGACACTTGGCACACCTCTGACACTCCCAGGTACACTGCTACTGCCATGTCACACCTCTGAATCTCCATGTACACCTGACACTTCCCAGGTACACACCCTGACACACCCAGGTACTCCACTGACACTCCCTGTTACACCCTGACACTCCCCAGGTACACTGACACCCCAGGTACACTTCAAACACTCCCCAGGCACCCCCAGACACCCCAGGCACACCCAGACACTCCCCAGGCACACTCTCACACTGCAAGCACCTGACACCCAGTGCACACCCTGACACCCCAGGTAAACCCCTGACACTCCCAGGCACACCTCTGACACTCCCCAGGTACACCTCCGACACTCCCATGTACACCTCTGACACTCCCACATTCCACTGACACTCCCTGGCACACCCCAGACACTCCCAGGCACACCTCTGACACCCCAGGCACACCTCCGATATTCCCAGGCACACCTCTGATACTGCAGGAACACCTTGAGACTCAGGCACTCCACTGACACTCCTGCACACCTCTGACATACCCAGTACACCTCTGACACCCCAGTTACACCCCTGAAACCCCCTGGTACACCTCTGACACTCCCCAGGTACACCTCTGATAATCCCAGGTACACCTCTGACACCCCAGGCACACCTCCGATACTCCCAAGCACACCTGATACCTGAGGCACATCTCTGACACTCCCCAGGTACTCCTCTGACACTCTTGGTTCACCTCTGAGACCCAGGCACACCTCTGACACTCCTGGTACACCTGACATTCACAGGTACACCTCTGACACTCCTAGGTACACCTCTGACACTCCTAGGCACACCTCCGATACCCAGGTACACCTTGAGACTCCCAGGTACTTCACTGACACCCTGGTATACCTCTGACATTCCCAGGTACCTCTGACACTCCAGGTACACCTCTGATACTCCCAGGTACACCTATGACACTCCTGAGGCTTCCTCTGACCTCACTCTGGCACACCTCTGACACTCCCAGGTCCGCCTCCGACACTCCCAGGCACAACTCCGACACTCCCCAGGTGAAACCCGATACCCCAGGCACACCTCTGACACCACAGGCATACCTCTGACACCTCCAGGTATCTCTGACATACCCTGGTACACCTTGACACCCCATGCACACCCAGACACCCCTGGTACACCCCTCAGACACTCCCAGGCACACCTCTGACACCCAGGCACACCCCAGACACCCTAGGTACACCTCACACCCCAGGTCACCCCTCACACTCCCCAGGCACTCCCCTGACACTCCCTCGGACTTCTCTGACACCCAGGCACGCCCCAGACACCTCCAGGCACACTCAGACACCCCTGCACACCCCAGGCACCCAAGGCACCCCCTGACACCCCAAGTGCACCTCTGACACCAGGCACACCTCTGACACCCCCAGGCACAACCCAGACACCCAGGCACACCCACACTACCCCAGGCCCACCTCTGACACCCCAGGCACATTCTGACACCCCAGGTACTCCCAGACACCCCAGGCACACCTCCGACACCCCAGGTACACCTCACAGACACCCTAGGCACACCCCTGCCACCCCAGGCACACCTCTCACACCCCAGGCACCACTGTGACACCCTGGTACCTCTGACACCCCCAGGTGCACACCCCAGACACTCCCAGGCACACATCTGACACCCAAGGCACACCTCTCACACTCCAAGGCACACATCCCCACACGCCCAGGCACTCCTGTGACACCTCGGTACTCTGACACCCCAGGCACACCCTCAGACACCCCAGTTACACCCCAGACACTCTCAGGTACACCTCTGACACTCCCAGGCACACCTCTGACACCTCTCCAGATACACTGCTGACACTGCCATGTACACCTCTGACACTCCATGTACACTCCGACACTCCTGTGCCAACTCTGACACTCCCAGCACTCCACTGACACTCCCCTGCCACCCCCTGACACCCCAGGCACACCCTGACCTCTCCCAGGCACACCAAACACCCCATGTACACCCCATTAATTCCCAGGTAACCCCAGACACCCCAGTACACTCCTCACACTCAAGCACACCTCCGACACTCCCAGGTACACCTCTGACACTCCCAGGCACACCTCTGACACTGGCACACCTCTGACACCTCCCAGGTGCACCTCTGAAACCCCAGGCCACCCCTGACACCCAGGAACACGTCCAACACTCCCCAGATACACCACTGACACCCCAGGCACATCTCTGACACTCCCAGGCACACCTCACACACCCAGGCACACCTGACACTCCCAGGTACACCTCCGATACTCCCAGGACACCTCTGACACTCCAAGGTACACCTCTGACACCCCATAGGCATCTCTGCACCCCTGAAACACCCCTAACACTCCCAGGCACACGCTGACACTCCCAGGCACACTGCCACTGCCAGGCACACCTCAGACACTGCCAGGCACACCTCAGACACTACCAGGTACACCCCAGACACTCCCAGGCACTCTCAGACACCAAGGAGCACTGACAAAGGCACACCCGACAACCCCAGGCACACCAGACACTCCCAGGCACACCGCTGACACTCCCAGGTACACCCTCCGACACTCCCCAGGCACACACCTCTGACACCCCAGGTACACCCCCCAGACAATCCCAGGTACACCGCTGACACCCCAGGTACACTCTGACACTCCCCACACCTCTGACACTGCACACCACTGACACTCCCAGTACACGCTGACACTACCAGGTACACCTCTGACACTCCATGTACACCTCCTGACACTCCCAGTACGCCGTCTCTAATTTACTTAAATATCCGTGTTCTAGGCAACCAAACAGAAAGTGAAATAAATTATAAGAGAATAAAAGTAAGTAAAGTAAACCATTGCATTTAATTGATTAAATATTAACACAATAAGAGCCTCGTAGGCTGTCACAACAAATTGATTCACCATCGAAACTTTTAAGACACAAGTGATACAAAACATCGAAACATCAAAAGAATAAAAATAAGGCATTGGATTACGTTAACACTGCATAAACATATAAAAACTATCACTGAAATTAACTAACGGAAACAACACTGAATTACTTGAATACAACCAAGCAAATACTGATTGACACAAACAGAGACATAAATAGGTACTTACATAGATATACCACATTGTGGCGACAGGAACAACACAAATAAATTAAGTATAAGTAACAAGTAACACTCAAAGGATGTGGACTGTATGACAGAGGAACTGACTCAAGTCAGTTGGTGGGTCCTATATATAAGGTTTGTTCTCGCCACGCGACCTGCCGGTGGGTCGTTTAACGATGCAGATGGTCGTTAGAGAACAAAGAATGCTGTTGCAATACAAAATAAATAAGATGGGATTGAATAATGACAGATAAAACCTTTAATAGTAATTTAACACATCACAGGAATATGGAACATGAGAGTACATGACACTAATAACAGCCACACCCTGACACTTCCAGGCACTTTCTGACACTCCCTGCCACACCTCCTGACACTTGCACACCTCTGACACTCCCCAGGCACACCTCTGACACCTCACCAGGCACACCTCAAACACCCCAGGTACACCCCAGACACTCCCAGGCACACCAGACACTCCCCAGGAACACTCTCATCTGCAAGCACACCTCTGACACTCCCAGGTACACTCTGACACCCCAGGTACACACCCTGAAACCCCAGGTACACCTCTGACACCCAGGTGGTCCATGACATCCCTGGCACACCTCTGACACCCCAGGAACACATCCAACACTCCCAGATACACCACTGACGCCCCAGGCACATCTCTGACACTCCCTGGCACACCTCTGACACTCCACGTACACCTCCTGACACCCTCAGGTACATCTCTGACACCACGCACACCTCTGACACCCACGCACACCCTGACACTCCCAGGTACACCTCTGACACTCCCAGGCACACCCTCTGACACCCCAGGTACACCTCTGACACTCCAACGTACACCTCTGACACTCCCAGGCACACCTTCGACACTCCCAGGTACACCTTCGACACTCCCCAGGTACACCTTCTGACACTCCCCAGGTACATCTCGACACCCACGTACACCTCTGACACTGCCAGGCACACCTCTGACACTCCAGGTACACCTCTGACACTCCCAGGCCACCTTCTGACACCTCGGTTACACTCTGACACTCCACGTACACCTCTGACACACTGCCAGGTACACCTCTGACACCCACGCACACCTCTGACACTCCACGCACACCTCTGACACTCCCCAGATACACCCCTGACACCCCAGGTACACCTCTGACACTCCCAGGCACACCCCTCTGACACCCACGTACACCTCTGACACTGCCAGGTACACCTCTGACACTCCACGCACACCCTGACACCCACGCACACCCTGACACTCCACGCACACCTCTGACACCTGAGGAACACCTCTGACACTGCCAGGTACACCTCTGACACCTGAGGCACACCCTGACACTCCCCAGGTCCACCTCTGACACTCCACGCACACCCCTGACACTCCACGTACACCTCTGACACCCGGCACACCTCTGACACTCCCCAGGTACACCTCTGACACCCCAGGCACACCACTGACACTCCCAGGCACATCTCTGACACTCCCAGGCACACCTCTGACACTCCCAGGCACACCTCTGACACTCCCAGGCACACCTCCGATACCCCAGGCACACCTCTGACACTCCAAGGTACACTCTGACACCCCATAGGCACTGGCACCCCTGAAACACCTCTAACACTCCCAGGCACACCTGCTGACACCCCAGGCACACCGCTGACACTGCCAGGCACACCCTCAGACACCTGCCAGGTACACCCCCAGACACTACCAGGCCACCAGACACCCCAGTACCTCAGACACCACAGCACCTCTGACACTCCCAGGCACACCTCAGACACCCCAGGCACACACCTCAGACACTCCCAGGCACACTGCTGACACCCCAGGCACACCTGACACCCCAGGCACACTCCTCTGACACTCCCAGGCACACCTCAGACAATCCCAGGCACACTGCTGACACTCCCAGGTACACCTCTGACACTCCCAAGTACACCTCTGACACTCCCAGGCACACCACTGACACTCCCAGGTACACTGCGACACTACCAGGTACACCCCTGACACCCATGTATACCCTCCGACATTCCAGTGTTCGCCGTCTTTAATTTACTTAAATATCCAGGTTCTAGGCGTAAACCAAACAGAAAGTGAAATAAATTATAAGAGAATAAAAGTAAGTAAAGTAAAACTTAAGCATTTAATTGATTAAATATTAACACAATAAGAGCCTCGTAGGCTGTCACAACAAATTGATTCACCATCAAACTTTTAAGACACAAGTGATACAAAACATCGAAAACATCAAAAGAATAAAAATAAGGCATTGGATTACGTTAACACTGCATAAACATATAAAAACTATCACTGAAATTAACTAACGAAACAACACTGAATTACTTGAATACAACCAAGCAAATACTGATTGACACAAACAGAGACATAAATAGGTATTCACATAGATATACCCACATTGGTATACAGGAACAACACAAATAAATTGTATAAGCACAAGCAATACCAAAGGATGTGGACTGTATGACAAGAGGAGGAACTGACTCAAGTCAGTTGGTGGGTCTATATATAAGGTCGGTTCTCCACGCGACTCAGCCGGTGGTCGTTTAACGATGCAGATGGTCGTTAGAGAACAAAGAATTGGTTACAATACAAAATAAAGAAATAAGATGGATTGAACAAATAATGACAGATAAAACCTTAACAGCACAGGTAAGGTGACTAGAATATATAATATAAATTTAACACATCATTACAGGAATAATATGGAACATGGGAGCATGTTGTATATAAAAAAATAGAAAAATACGACACGGTCGTAACACCAGCTACACACCCCTGACACTTCCAGGTACTTCTTCTCTGACACTCCCCTGCTACACCCTGACACCCCAGGCACACCTCTGACAATCCAGGTACACCTCTGACACTCACCAGGCACACCTCAAACACTCCCCAGGTACACCCCAGACATTCCCAGGCACACCCCAGACACCCCCAGGAACACTTCACATCTGCAAGCACACCTCTGACACCCCAGGCACACTTCTGACACCCCAGGTACACCCCTGAAACCCCAGGCACACCTCTGACACCCAGGTGGTCCCATGACATTCCCTGGTACACCTCTGACACTCCCAGGAACACATCCAACACTCCCAGATACACCACTGACGCTCCCAGGCACATTCTGACACTCCCGGCACACCTCCTCTGACACCCACGTACACCTCTGACACTCCCAGGCACACCTCTGACACCCACGTACACCCTGACACCCACGCACACCTCTGACACCCCAGGTACACCTCTGACACCCCAGGCACACTCCTGACACCCCCAGGCACACCCTGACACTCCACGTACACCTCTGACACTCCCCAGGCACACCTCAGACACTCCCCAGTACACCCTGACACTCCCAGGCACACCCCTGACACCCCAGGTACATCTCTGACACTCCACGCACACCCTGACACTGCCAGGCACACCTCTGACACTCCCAGGTACACCTCTGACACTCCCACAGGCACACCTCTGACACCCTGGTTACACCCTCTGACACTCCACGCACACCTCTGACACTGCCAGGCACACCTCTGACACTCCACGCACACCTCTGACACTCCACGACACCCTGACACTCCCAGACACACCTCTGACACTCCCAGGCACACTCTGACACCCCCAGGCACCTCTGACACCACGTGCACACCTCTGACACTGCCAGGTACACCTCTGACACCCACGGCACCCCTGACACCCACGACACCCCTGACACTCCACGCACACCTCTGACACTCCGAGAACACCTCTGACACTGCCAGGCACACCTTCTGACACCTGGAGGCACACCTCTGACACCCCAGGTCCACCCTGACACCCACGTACACCTCTGACACTCCACGTGCACACCCTGACACTCCCAGGCACACCTCTGACACCCCAGGCACACCTCTGACACTCCCAGGCACACCCCTGACACTCCCAGGCACACCTCTGACACTCCCAGGTACACCTCTGACACTGCCAGGAACACCTCTGACACTCCACGCACACCTCTGACACTCCCAGGTACACTGACACTCCCAGGTACACCTCTGACAACCCCAGCACACCTCCGATACTCCCAGGCACACCGCTGACACCCAGGCACATCTCTGACACTCCCAGGTACCCTTTGTCACTCCCTGAAACACCCCACACTCCCAGGCACACCGCTGACACTCCCAGGCACACCGCTGACACTGCCAGGTACACCTCAGACACCGCCAGGCACACCCAGACACTGCCAGGCACACCTCAGACACCCCAGGCACACCCCAGACACCTGCTGCGCACCTCTGACACCCCCAAGTGCACCTCAGACACTCCCCAGGCACACCTCTGACACTCCCAGGCACACCTCAGACACTCCCAGGCATACAGCGCTGACACTCCCAGGCACACCTCAGACACTCCAAGGTGTATCTCTGACACCCTGGCACTCCTGACACCCCCAGGCACACCTCTGACACCCCCAGGCACACCCCAGACACTCCCAGGCACACTTCTCACACTGCCAGGCACACCTCCGATATTCCCCAGGTACACCTCCGAAACCCCAGGCACACCTTTGAGACACTCCCCAGGTACCCACTGACACTCCTTGCACACCTCTGACATTGCCAGGCACACCTCTGACACCTCAGGCACTCCTGTGACACCCCAGTCACACCTGACACTCCCAGCACACCTCTGACACTCCCCAGGCACACCTCCGATATTCCAAGGCACACCTCTGATACTCCCAGGTACACCTTTGAGACTCCTGCACTTCACTGACACTCCTGGTACACCACTGACATTCCCAGGCATACCCCTGACACTCCCTGTACACCTGCGATATTCCCAGGCACACCTGATATCCCAGGCACACCTGATAATCCTAGGTACACCTTTGAGACTCCCAGGTACTTCACTGACACTCCCTGGTATACCTGACATTCCCAGGTACCCTCTGACACCCCAGGTACACCCTGATACCAGGCACAACCTGACACTCCCCAGGGCCTCCGATACTCCTAGGTACATCTCTGACACCCCAGGTACACCTCTGACACTCCCTAGGTATTCCCTTTGACACACCCTGGTACACCCCTGACACCCCAGGCACACCCCTCAGACACTCCCTGGCACACCTCTGACATTCCCAGGCACACCCCTTTCACCCCCTGGTTCTCCCTGACACCTGAGGTACACCCCAGACACTCCCAGGCACACCTCTGACACTCCCAGGCACACCCTGACACTCCTAGGCACACCTCTCACACTCCAAGGTACTCCTCTGACACTCCCTGGCACTTCTCTGACACCCTGGGCACACTCCCACAGACACCCCAGGCACACCCCCAGACACTCCCCAGGCACACCTCACACTCCCCAGGCACACCTCTGACACTCCCAGGCACACCGCTGACACTGCCATGTCCACCTCTGACACCCATGCACATCTCCGGACACTCCCAGGTGACACCCCTGACACTCCCAGGCACTCCACTGACACTCCCTGCTACACCCCCTGACACCCCAGGCACACCTCTGACACCCCAGGTACACCCCAAACACTCCCAGGCACACCCCAGACACTCCCAGGTACAACCCCAGACACCCCAGGCACATTTCTCACTCAAGCACACCTCCGACACTCCAGGTACACCCTGACACCCCAGGCACAACTCTGACACCCCAGGCACACCGACACCCCAGGCACACCTCCGACACCCCAGGCACACCTCTGTCACCCCCATTCCACTGACACCCCTGGCACCCCACACCCCAGGCACACCTCTGACACCCATGCACACCCCAGACACCCCCAGGTACACTCTACACCCCAGGCACACCTCTGACACTACCAGTTACACCTCTGACACCCCAGGCACATCCTTACACCCCAGGTAGACCCTCTGACACTCCCCAGGCACATCTCTGACACTCCCAGGTACTCCTTTGACACTCCCCAGGCACACCCCAGACACTCCCAGGTACACCTCTGACACTCCCCAGGTACACCTCCGATATTCCCAGGCACACCTCTGATACTCCCAGGTACACCTTTGAGACTCCCAGGACTCCTAAGACTGACACTGGCACACCTGACATACACCCAGTTACACCTCTGACACCCCAGTCACACCTGACACTCCCTGGCACACCTCTGACACCCCCAGGCACACTTCTGACACTCCCAGGCACACCTCTGACACTCCCCAGGCACACCTCCGATACTCCCAGGTACCACCGACACCTCGAGGCACATCTCAGACACCCCACGTACTCCTGACACCTTGGTTCACCCTCTGAGACCCCAGGCACACCTCTGACACTCCCTGGTACACCTCCGATATTCCCGAGCACACCTCCGATATTCCCAGGTACACCTCCGATACACCCAGGTACACCCTTGAGACTCCCAGGTACTCTCTTTCACTGACACTCCCTGGTATACCCTCTGACATTCCCAGGTACTCCTGACACCCCAGGCACCTCTGATACTCCCCAGGCACACCTCTGACACTCCTAGGCATTCCTCTGACTCACCTTGGTACACCTCTGACACCCCAGGTCCGCCTCCGACACTCCCAGGCACAACCTGGGACACCCCAGGCAACCTGACACCACAGGCACACCTCTGACACTCCTAGGTATTCCTCTGACACGCCCTGGTACACCTTTGACACTCCCAGGTATTCCTCTGACACACCCTGGTACACCCTTTGTACTCCCCAGGTACACCTCAGACACTCCCTGGTACACCCCAGACACCCTAGTACAAAAAAAAAAAAAAAAAAAAAAAAAAAAAAAAAAAAAAAAAAAAAAAAAAAAAAAAAAAAAAAAAAAAAAAAAAAAAAAAAAAAAAAAAAAAAAAAAAAAAAAAAAAAAAAAAAAAAAAAAAAAAAAAAAAAAAAAAAAAAAAAAAAAAAAAAAAAAAAAAAAAAAAAAAAAAAAAAAAAAAAAAAAAAAAAAAAAAAAAAAAAAAAAAAAAAAAAAAAAAAAAAAAAAAAAAAAAAAAAAAAAAAAAAAAAAAAAAAAAAAAAAAAAAAAAAAAAAAAAAAAAAAAAAAAAAAAAAAAAAAAAAAAAAAAAAAAAAAAAAAAAAAAAAAAAAAAAAAAAAAAAAAAAAAAAAAAAAAAAAAAAAAAAAAAAAAAAAAAAAAAAAAAAAAAAAAAAAAAAAAAAAAAAAAAAAAAAAAAAAAAAAAAAAAAAAAAAAAAAAAAAAAAAAAAAAAAAAAAAAAAAAAAAAAAAAAAAAAAAAAAAAAAAAAAAAAAAAAAAAAAAAAAAAAAAAAAAAAAAAAAAAAAAAAAAAAAAAAAAAAAAAAAAAAAAAAAAAAAAAAAAAAAAAAAAAAAAAAAAAAAAAAAAAAAAAAAAAAAAAAAAAAAAAAAAAAAAAAAAAAAAAAAAAAAAAAAAAAAAAAAAAAAAAAAAAAAAAAAAAAAAAAAAAAAAAAAAAAAAAAAAAAAAAAAAAAAAAAAAAAAAAAAAAAAAAAAAAAAAAAAAAAAAAAAAAAAAAAAAAAAAAAAAAAAAAAAAAAAAAAAAAAAAAAAAAAAAAAAAAAAAAAAAAAAAAAAAAAAAAAAAAAAAAAAAAAAAAAAAAAAAAAAAAAAAAAAAAAAAAAAAAAAAAAAAAAAAAAAAAAAAAAAAAAAAAAAAAAAAAAAAAAAAAAAAAAAAAAAAAAAAAAAAAAAAAAAAAAAAAAAAAAAAAAAAAAAAAAAAAAAAAAAAAAAAAAAAAAAAAAAAAAAAAAAAAAAAAAAAAAAAAAAAAAAAAAAAAAAAAAAAAAAAAAAAAAAAAAAAAAAAAAAAAAAAAAAAAAAAAAAAAAAAAAAAAAAAAAAAAAAAAAAAAAAAAAAAAAAAAAAAAAAAAAAAAAAAAAAAAAAAAAAAAAAAAAAAAAAAAAAAAAAAAAAAAAAAAAAAAAAAAAAAAAAAAAAAAAAAAAAAAAAAAAAAAAAAAAAAAAAAAAAAAAAAAAAAAAAAAAAAAAAAAAAAAAAAAAAAAAAAAAAAAAAAAAAAAAAAAAAAAAAAAAAAAAAAAAAAAAAAAAAAAAAAAAAAAAAAAAAAAAAAAAAAAAAAAAAAAAAAAAAAAAAAAAAAAAAAAAAAAAAAAAAAAAAAAAAAAAAAAAAAAAAAAAAAAAAAAAAAAAAAAAAAAAAAAAAAAAAAAAAAAAAAAAAAAAAAAAAAAAAAAAAAAAAAAAAAAAAAAAAAAAAAAAAAAAAAAAAAAAAAAAAAAAAAAAAAAAAAAAAAAAAAAAAAAAAAAAAAAAAAAAAAAAAAAAAAAAAAAAAAAAAAAAAAAAAAAAAAAAAAAAAAAAAAAAAAAAAAAAAAAAAAAAAAAAAAAAAAAAAAAAAAAAAAAAAAAAAAAAAAAAAAAAAAAAAAAAAAAAAAAAAAAAAAAAAAAAAAAAAAAAAAAAAAAAAAAAAAAAAAAAAAAAAAAAAAAAAAAAAAAAAAAAAAAAAAAAAAAAAAAAAAAAAAAAAAAAAAAAAAAAAAAAAAAAAAAAAAAAAAAAAAAAAAAAAAAAAAAAAAAAAAAAAAAAAAAAAAAAAAAAAAAAAAAAAAAAAAAAAAAAAAAAAAAAAAAAAAAAAAAAAAAAAAAAAAAAAAAAAAAAAAAAAAAAAAATGTACACTTTAGATACTTTAGGTATACTTTTCACACCCCAGGCACACCTCTCACACCCCAGGCACTCCCAGACACTCCCTGGCACTTCTCTGACACCCAAGGCACGCCCCCAGACACCCCAGGCACACCCCAGACACCCCAGGCACACCTCAGATGACCTGCTGCACCTCTGACACTCCCCAGGCGCACCTGACACCCCAGGCACACCCTCCGACACCCCAGGTACAACCCAGACACTCCCCAGGCACACCGCCAACACTCCCAGGCACACCCCTGACACCCCAGGCATATCTCTGACACCCCCAGGCACTCCTGTGACACTCCCAGGCACACCTCCGACACCCCAGGCACACCTCAGACACCCTAGGCATTAACTCCTCTCACACTCCCAGGTGACACCTCTCACACTCCAGGTACCACCAGACACTCCCTGGTACTTTCTGACACTCCCAGGTACACCTCAGACTCTGCACACCCTGACACTCCAAGGTACACCTCTCACACCCAAGGCACACATCCCACACGCCCAGGCACTCCTGTGACACCCCCCCTGGTACTTCTCTCTGACACTCCCAGGCACACCCCAGACACTCCCCAGGTACACCCCAGACACCTTACAGGCACACCCTGACACCCCAGGCACACCTCTGACACTCCCAGACACACCACGGACACTACCATGTACACCTCTGACACTCATGTACACCTCCCTGACACCCCAGGCACACCCTGACACTCCCAGGTACTCCACTGACACCCTCACACACCCCCTGACACTCCCAGGCACACCCTCTTGACTTCCTCCAGGTACACCTCAAACACTCCCATGTACACCCCAGACACCCCAGGTAACTCCCCAGACACCCCAGGCACACTTCTCTCACACCTGCAAGCACACCTCCGACACTCCCAGGCACACCTCTGACACCCCAGGCACACCCTCTGACACTCCCAGGCACACCTCTGACACCCCAGGTGCACCTCTGAAACTCCCAGGCACACTCCCCTGACACCGAGGTACTCCACTGACATTCCTGGCACACCTCTGACACTCCCAGGAACACGCCCAACACTCCCAGATACACCACCGACACTCCCCAGGTGGCTATCTCTGACACTCCCAGTGTCATCTCTGACACCCCAGCACTCTCTGACACTCCCCAGGCACACCCGATACTCCCAGGTACACCTCTGGATACTCAAGGTACACCACTCTGACACTCAGGCACTCCTCTGGCACTCTCTGAAACACCTCTAACACCTGCAGCACACCGCTGACACTCCCAGCACACTGCTGACACTGCCAGGCACACCTCAGACACTGCCAGGCACACTCAGACACTACCAGGCACACCTCAGACACCCCAGGTACTCTCAGACACTCCAAGGTGCACCTCTGACACCCCAGGCACACCTCTCCGACACCCCAGGCACACCCCAGACACCCCAGGCACACCGCTGACACTCCCAGGCACACCTCTGGACACTCCTGGCACACCTTCGATATTCCCAGGTACACCTCTGGACACTTTCTAGGCACACCTCTCTGACACTCCCAGGTAATACCTCTCAGATAATCTAGAGTAATACGTAATTGAACGGCGTATAAACAT
>NW_024755220.1:0-12555 GCF_018991925.1 Homarus americanus
AAAGATTTAACTATGAGCGGTGGATATTACGACATGTACCGGCTATCAATACAGAGGCGCTATTTAGCCGTGAAGTTCTCTCAGAAACTCAACAAGACAATATGTGGTCACGTAAAAATTTCAGGTTAATTTTTAACACCATCCGTCATTTTAACCTTGGCACCTGTTGATTAAGAAAATATATGGTGATATTTTTTCTGATGGGATAAAGGTCGTATTTTTCCAGAGAAGTAAGAGAGGAAAAAAATCACTTGAGAGGCATGACGCACAGAGTGTCTAAGGTGATAAAAGATCATATACTACCATTTGGGTTTTCAAATTAAGTTCATTACATAAAATATCAAACTCATAAAGATTACAAAAGAACAGAACACCATGAGCTCTCTGCAGCTATTGTCAGCTGAAAATATGCTGATGTACAGAAGCTACACAATGTTATTGGTGACTGTAATCCCAGGAAAATGATGCTCTTATAAACTTGGTAACTGGAGCTGTAATGCCAGAAAATGCCAAATATGACAATCTATGTGCATATGAAGTTGGAAGACAAATTATGAAAATTTTGTCAAGGAACGTATTGTTGGTCCATTGAGCATCTGGGAAAAGCTGTCCAAGGTTAATCTACTGTCGTGGAAAGCAGCAAATAAGACTTCAACCATCAAATTGCTATCACAAGTTATAGTACTTAAGCAGGACATACAGTATATGCATCACAGAAGGGCAGCACTGTACATATCAAGTCACCAGACACTGATGTGTTTGGCATATTAAAGCAGCCTCAACTTGGAGAAAATACAAGTATGATAACAGGAACTGGTGAGCGACGACACATTGGGCAGAGAGCCTTACAGGTTTCCTTGCCTTCACAGGATCTGACTGCATTGGAAAATTTGTTGGCAAAGGAAAGAAAGCATGTTGGAGCACTTTGATGAAATCTAACACAAAAGTCCTAGATGCATTCAAGATGCTGAGTAGACCAAATGCCTCCAGCAGACATGTATATTGGTCTAGAGGAATTTGTATTTAAGCTCTACTGTCCACGAATGACTTTCACTAAACTGTCAAAACTTAGATGGCATCTCTTCAAGAAAACGCAGGCAGAAGCTGGAGAACTACCAGCGACTGCAGCAACTCTAAAGTATCATATATTGAGAGGAAGGTATCAAGCTCTTCTGTGGTCTTGTGATGCAGCCAGTGAAATGCTTTCACAATTAGAGCATGGCTGGAAGATTGACAATGACTGTTTCATACTAGTAATATCAGACCAACCACCAGCTCCAGAAGCAATCATAGAACTTGTTAAATGTGGATGTGGCATCAGGAAATGTGGATCATTGTCATATTCATACAGAAAGAATAAAAAAGAATAGCATGACATGCACCGAGATGTGTAACTGTCAAGCTGATGATGAGAAATGCCTAAACAAGGTGAAGGAATCTGTTGTACACAGAAGACTCTGATGACGAGGACTGAAGCAATGTCGTAAATAATAACTTGTGACTTGTATACACATGATGTATAACACTACAAACTTTTAATAAATATAAAACGGTGGTTCTAAGCTTTTCAGATAATGGTAATAAGTATATGTTTAATTTCCAGTATTTGTCTTTAGCAATTAATTTTACTTACTGCAATCTCTTCTATGCCAGAGACAGGATGGCATATATGAGCAACCATGTTTGTAACACACTTAAGATATTATAACAGCATTCATAATATATTACGTTAAATTGTAATGATATAATACTACATGTTCATAGGTTATTAGTCATGTTTTAAGTTACTTAGGAGTTAATGGTAATACGTCTGTGGTTCATTACGCCGCTCTTTGATAAAACTTCTATAATGGCATAAAACTTATAATAAACCGTTCAGAAAAAATTACACCACAGTTCCTTAACATAGTTTATAAGGATTATTACGATGTATGGTGTCAAAAATTAACATGAAATTTTTACGGGATTACTTAAGCTCCTACACTAAAACCTGCCGACCTAACCTAACCTTTTTTACCCACCTCCACCTGCTTACCTAACCTGACATAATCTAACCAAACCTGACATAATCTAACCTAACCTGACATTATCTAACCTAACCTGATATAATCTAACCAAACCTGACATAATCTAACCTAACCTGACGTAATCTAACCTAACCTGACGTAATCTAACCTAACCTGACATAATCTAACCTAACCTGACATAATCTAACCTAACCTGACATAATCTAACCTAACCTGACATAATCTAACCTAACCTGACGTAATCTAACCTAAACTGACATAATTTAACCTAACCTAACATAATCTAACCTAACCTGACATAATCTAACCTAACCTGACATAATCTAACCTAACCTGACATAATCTAACCAAACCTGACGTAATCTAACCTAACTTGACGTAATCTAATCTAACCTAACCTGACATAATCGAACCTAACCTCCCCGTCTGACATAAGCTAACCTAATCAAACCTAACTTTCCCACCTACCGACCGTAACCTATCTACTTATTACCTACCTAACCTAACTTAACCCAACCTGACGTAATCTAACCTAACCTATTGAAACTTAACTTAACCACCTACCTCATCTAACACCACTTTGTAATCTCTTTGCGCTACCACTCACAGGATGATTATGGGGGGCACAATAAACTAGCCTCTAAGTGGCAAAACTAACCTAACCCAACCTGACTTAACCTAACCTGATCTGATCTATCCAACTTAAACATCTTAGAATATATAATATAGCCGCTAGGTTAATTTAGGCTAAATATGGTTGATTCATATTTCGTGTTGACAGAAATTCCCGGCAAAATAACGTATCTATATTGAGAACCACCGCCATGTTGGTTCCACGTTAACAAGACACGGATACACTATAGAATAACCCGCGTTCGTTTAACCTCAATTACTACAGTTTACTTTATAATCTTACTTCACAATCTTCACTACATCTCACTTCACAATCTTCACTACATCTCACTCCACAATCTTCACTACATCTCACTTCACAATCTTCACTACATCTCACTTCAAAATCTTCACTACATCTCACTTCACAATCTTCACTACATCTCACTTCACAATCTTCACTACATCTCACTTCACAATCTTTACCACATCTTACTTCACAATCTTTACCACTTCTTACTTCACAATCTTCACTACATCTCACTTCACAATCTTCACTACATCTCACTTCATAATCTTCACCACATCTCACTTCACAATCTTCACTACATCTCACTTCACAATCTTCACTACATCTCACTTCACAATCTTCACTACATCTCACTTCACAATCTTCACTACATCTCACTTCATAATCTTCACTACATCTCACTTCACAATCTTCACTACATCTCACTTCACAATCTTCACTACATCTCACTTCACAATCTTCACTACATCTCACTTCACAATCTTAACTACATCCCACTTCACAATCTTCACTACATCTCACTTCACAATCTTCACTACATCTCACTTCACAATCTTCACTACATCTCCCTTCACAATCTTCACCACATCTCACTTCACAATCTTCACTACATCTCACTTCACAATCTTCACCACATCTCACTTCACAGTCTTCACTACATCTCACTTCACAATCTTCACTACATGTCACTTCACAATCTTCACCACATCTCACTTCGCAATCTTCACTACATCTCACTTCACAATCTTCACTACATCTCACTTCACAATCTTTACCACATCTTACTTCACAATCTTCACTACATCTTACTTCACAATCTTCACTACATCTCACTTCATAATCTTCACTAAATCTCACTTCACAATCTTCACTACATCTCACTTCACAATCTTCACCACATCTCACTTCACAATCTTCACTACATCATACATCACAATCTTCACCACATCTCACTTCACAATCTTCACTACATCTCACTTCACAATCTTCACCACATCTCACTTTAAAATCTTCACTATATCTCACTTCACAATCTTCACTGCATCTCACTTCACAATCTTCACTACATCTCACTTCACAATCTTCACTACATCTCCCTTCACAATCTTCACTACATCTCACTTCACAATCTTCACTACATCTCACTTCACAATCTTCACCACATCTCACTTCACAATCTTCACTACATCTCACTTCACAATTTTCACCACATCTCACTTCACAGTCTTCACTACATCTCACTTCACAATCTTCACTACATCTCACTTCACAATCTTCACTACATCTCACTTCACAATCTTCACTACATCTCACTTCACAATCTTCACTACATCTCACTTCACAATCTTCACTACATCTCACTTCTCAATCTTCACTACATGTCACTTCACAATCTTCACTACATCTCACTTCACAATCTTCACTACATCTCACTTCACAATCTTCACTACATCTCACTTAACAATCTTCACCACATCTCACTTCACAATCTTCACTACGTCTCACTTCACAATCTTCACTACACCTCTGCTTCCGTCTTCACTAACACCAAATAACTTCATCTACTACATATAACAACACATCCATCATCACTACTTATAACACCATCCATCATCATCACTACATATAACACTATCCATCATCACTACATATAACACGATCCATCATCACTACATATAACACCATCCACCATCACTACATATAGAACCATCCATCACGACATATAACACCATCCAACATCACTACATATATCACCAACCATCATCACTACATATAATATCATCCATCATCACTACATATAACTCCATCCATCATCACTACATATGACACCATCCAGCATCACTACATATAACACCACCCATCATCACTACATATAACATCATGCATCATCACTACATATAACACCATCCATCAACACTACATATAAAACCAACCTATCATCACTACATATAATATCATCCATCATCACTACATATAACACCATCCAACATCACTACATATAACACCACCCATCATCACTACATATTACATCATCCATCACTACATATAACTCTATCCATCATCACTACATATAACACCATCCAGCATCACTACATATAACAGCAACCATCATCACTACATATAACATCATGCATCATCACTACATATAACATCATGCATCATCACTACATATAACACCATCCATCATCACTACATATAAAACCATCCTATCATCACTACATATAACATCATCCATCATCACTACATATAACACCATCCATCACTACATATAGAACCATCCTATCATCACTACATATAATATCATCCATCATCACTACATATAACACCACCCATCATCACTACATATAACATCATCCATCATCACTACATATAACTCTATCCATCATCACTACATATAACACCATCCAGCATCACTACATATAACACCAACCATCATCACTACATATATCATCATGCATCATCACTATATATAACACCATCCATCATCACTACATATATTACCCTCCTATCATCACTACATATAACACCATCCGTCATTACTACGTATAACGCCATCCTTCATCACTACATATAACACCATCCATCATCACTACATATATTACCCTCCTATCATCACTACATATAACACCATCCATCATTACTACATATAATGCCAGCCTTCATCACTACATATAACACCATCCATCATCACTACATATTATAACACCATCCATCATCTCTACAAACACCAGTCCTCAACACTATAGTGATAAACAGAGCTTCATTTTGTTGTCAATTTCTTTAAATTCCAACCTTATTAAACCGTAATTCTTTCTGTATGGTCAAATTTTTTTGATTTGACCTCAGTGAGAGAGCTGTTAGTGTCAGTACATCACAATGGTGTTCCGACGCACTGTAACAAAAGTTTCAAAGGTTGAGGTGAAGCCTTGCCAGGTGAAGGAGAAGGGCCCCTGATCTAACAAACTGCAGACCACAAAGCACACTAAACCTCAAAACAACAAGAAGAAGGAAACTACCACTTTCTGCCATGTACAAAAGGACCAGTACCTGCCATGGGGAGACTACATCTTCACTGGGAAAAAGACAAAGAACAACAAGAAGCGTTGACCCAACATTTCTGATATTTAAAAATAATAAAAAACATATTAATTGATTTTCTTTGTATTATTTATGCTTTTATTATTTTCAACTGTAAACGTGCTGTTTTGGGAATATATTTTGAGTTACATAATATTTAGGTACAGCAGTTTATTTCACTGTATCTCCTTGTGTGAGTGTGTGGGTAGTGTGTGCATAGTGTGTGGGTACTATGGAGAACTAGTCATGGCTAATTATGACCCTATATACGGGTTACATCGGCCTTAACGCCCTTGTCTCAGCGCTATCTCATATATCCAAATTTCACATATTTGAAAGTATTAGATAACCAAAATATCTGGAAAATATTTAGTTAAAAATACAAATAATAAAACAAAATCGAAAACAGAAAGAAAAAACAATACCCGTGAAAGTGGAAATAAGGAGGAGGCAGAGCAGACGATACACAGGAAGGCAGTAATCATCATCCCCGTGTGAACCAGCCAGAGAAGAACTCCTTCCCCTCACCGTCCACCCACGTACGATCAGCTGAGTGAAGTTGCCTCGTGTTGCAGTAAACTTTATCTGTAAAAGGACAATTTACTTTTACTTTTATTGTTTATCTTACTGTTTATAACTGTTTATTTTCTCTTACATAATGTACACTAAGTATGGGAGTGTACAGTAAGTTATACCGGATGGCAACAAATTCACATTCGTCTTGCAAATATTAAAACATTACCCTAACAACAGTATTGTATAACAACACGAGCTAAAGTGATGTGTAAAAAGGTGGGTTGCAAAAAAAGAAATATTATTCTTTTAAGTCTTTTTCAGTTTGTTCAGTGTTAACAACATTATAGGTCATATTTCATGCAGTATGCATATACAATGTTTGCTGACGGTTTAATACCTTTCTGTTTACTGATGATGTAAAACCCTCGTTAAAATACTTTAGAGTCGGTTACAAAATATTTGGTGCGTTTCCGGAGCATTGTATGTTTTTACAGCATGCGAGGCGGCAGGTATGTGGAGTTTTAAGAGCACTTCACGCTATAGCTCAGTTGGCCACGGATTAGCGAATTACGAACTGAAAATGTTTGGATCGTCATCTGTTTCGTGTAAGCTGTGTCGGACATTTTGTGCTACATTAAAGTCCAGCGATCTGTGGCAGCTGTCGGGCTCCTGCCTGACCACCCTTTGCCTAAGAAGAGCGATTGTCTGAAGGTGTTCGAGTAGTTACTCAATTGTGAAAAAGTGATAGTGAGTCCCAAAGACATGGCTGCCAGTTAGGGACAGTGTGGATACGGCACACTAACATAGCATGTCTTTGGAAAGTAAAGGAGGCCGTGTAGCCAAGACTGCACTCAACCGCTCACCATCCCCTTGACACCTCGGAGACTATACAGTACTGTGTTCGGGGCGTGTTTGTGGGTCTCTACTGCCGCCTCCCTATCGTTGAGTTGCTCCCCACTTACCGTAACCAGTCGAGGTCACTGTGGGAGGCCATGTACGGTACAGTACAGCACAGAGTCACGCCCCCCTCAACAACGTCCGCACCTCGCCTGCTGAATACAGTATTTGCAAATGTGACCATAAACCCCAACAATTGTAGCAAATTACAAGTCCCGGGATTTGCCCCTGGTATTAACACAGTGACAAGCGTCCCATTCCTGGTAAGTAGCAGGTGGCCGGAGGTAGTGCAATCCTCTCCCAGACTACAAGGAGATGAGAGAGAGCTGGCTGACCATCATGGTAAGGACGCGTCACTATTTGGACCCCAGGGAGGCCATTATCGTAAGTTAAGTGAAAGGCATTTGGAATACTGGACGACTAGACGCTATATGAATTTCTTTACCCTAGTTTTCCCACCGATAATAATGAGTACAAGGGAGGTAGTCTCATCGGCGTTCATCAACACCATAGCCGTCTCAGTTACCTATTGCTCGTACAAGGTTTTTGAATGAAATAGTTTTACTAATATCAGGAACTTTCAAACTACTATATATATATATATATATATATATATATATATATATATATATATATATATATGCGCCAAATCACTGTAGGTGCAAGGCGTGATCCAGGTATATGCTGATAACCACAAGGAAAAGGAAAAAAGAAGTTCAAAGCGCTTTTCGTGTAATCTACATCTTCAGGGGTATATGATCAGAAATTTAAAATCAATAAACTGAGTGATGTATTGCCCCAAAACTGATATTATGTTACATAAATTTATTAAGTCAGGCCCAAGGTTAAAATGCTTTTAAAAACCTTTGATCTAGATGTATGATAGCACAGGTCCTTGCATTTTGACCTGAATCTGACCAGTCGCCGTCACCCCCTCTAAGCTCCTCCTACGTGTAAGGTGGGGATTAGTGGATGACATCATTAACTTAACTCTCATGTTTTAAGGCTTCACCTGTATATTTAAGCTCTTCTGTCCTATGTAATCCAGTTGGGCTCTGAAGATGTCTGAACAAAGACTTGTGTTAAGGTGCCTGCTGTCGAGATTTTCCTCCCGTGTGATTTTATCATATATATATATATATATATATATATATATATATATATATATATGTATATATATATATAAGAAAATAAGGAGTCTGTAATAGGCCGGTTGGCCTGTGCATGGCATCTCCTGTCGAGAGTTACTACCGCTCTCTATCATCCATGAATCTATCTAGCCTCCTTTTGAAACTTTCCAGAGTTTCCGCACTTTCTACAAAGTTGCTAAGCTTGTTCCACTCGTCCACCACCCTATTTGTGAACCAGTTCCTTCCTATCTCCCTCCTAAACATAAACTTATCTAACTTGAATCCGTTGCTCCGAGTCCTATCCTGCTCGGATATTATAAGAACTTTATCTATATCCCCTTTATATATATCTTCGCTAGTTTATACAATGGTGAACTATGTTAATATGCCCTTCATTGTGAACCAATAAGCATTATTAAATTTAATTAATTTCAAAGTAATTATTGTAGGTGTTACATTCAATGTCACTCGGTGGTGGTGATGTGTGGCCGTGGTGTTGTTATGATCAATACTTTGGGGAGAATGACAGACTTCGTCACACACACTACGTGTAAACTACTTGTGAATCTGTGTTATGATTCTGTCCTCTAAAACTTGGTATTGATCACGGCTATTGACTTCATCCTTGTTTCACTTTAATTGTTTTGGTTCAGACAATAAATCCATTAAGAGCGGCTGTTGGTTTCATTAATTAGAGAAGGTCAGGTTATCTCACCTGGCGGGGAATTCCTTCATCTGTTCTCTATAAATTGATGAAAGTCATTTATCACTCCTAATTTCCCCAGAGACCAACAACCTGCAGAAAAGGAATATAATTATAGCTTTTGTTTTTTATATTTTTCACCCGTGAGAATTAGTGCTACTGACCTGGTGATACCATGAGGCTAGAGTGTTGACGTCGGTGTTTATAAACGAATCATACTTGACCTTTCCCACCAATTATTATATACTAATAAGTATAATGTTCAAACATTTCCAATCCATAAGTTGTCGCTTTTTTTTAATCTAAATACGGAAAAAGAGTGTACTTAAAATATATTGTTTTAATTTGAGCTGTCTCCCCCCCCCCCACCACACACACATACACCAGGTATCATCATCATACAGAAACAAAATATGTATATAACTCGGTATGACAACTGCTTAATCTCGGGTTGAGAAAACGTTAACTGTGATTGTTATTGGAAATTCGATTGTAAACTGAACCTTCTGTTTCTTATGTGAGTCTTGGTGGAAATGTTGCCTCTCTCTCTCTCTCTCTAGTATAACAGTAGTATATAGCCAGGCACTAAGGCTCCCGTGTTTGTTGTGTTAAAAAAATTAAACGGTTGCAGTGACTTGTGACCCTCATAGCTTCTCCTGAACAACAATAAACGTTCTCCTTTTACTGCAACACAACTACAGTTATTGTAGACATTTGAGGATAAATATATACACTATCAATTTCAGTTTCCTTTAGGATGATTTACGTTTAGTTACATATATTAGTAAACTTAAAGTATTTATATAAAGGCAATATATTTGATCTTTTAAAATAGTAAAGCTCAAAGTATATTGACGATAAATTGATCTTCTTTTGTGATAATTCAACTCCAAGTATTTATATAACTAATCCAATCTTCCTATAATTTTATTTTAGCCACACACATATATATATATATATATATATATATATATATATATATATATATATATATATATATATATATATATATATATATATATATATATATATATATATATATATATAAGTAAACAAAGTGTATATCTACAAACAACTATAAGATGCTCTTAGATAATTCTTTTTTAGTCTCACATTTCAGTAAACTCATAAACAGTAAACTGAGAATCTTTAAACACACTCCCGCTGCACTATTTCTCGGCCACACGTAAACAAAGCAGTCCGTATTATAGAGAATTGGACACTATGTTACATAAAGTGTTTCTCCTTGGTGGTGGGGTGTATCTTCAACACTCTCAGATGGCTTAGATTTTTCTCAGTGATGCCCTTGAAAGGAGGAGAAACTACCGTGAGTTAAGTTCAAGTGTGAGGGACCAGCGCTGTGGTGGTGTGGAAGCTAGGATGGTCAGTGTTATGGGGTGGTGTGGTACCTAGAATGGTCAACGTTATGGTGGTGTGGTAGCTAGGATGGTCAGCATTGTGGTGGTGTGGTGGAGGAGGTAGCTCTCTCTCTCTTTCTCTCTCTCTCAAAAGCAATATCTAGCGAGTTAACCATAATTCTTCAGTACCTCCGATGTGTCCCAGATTCCCCCGATAACTTATGTAAAGCTCACAGCATAATCTTACAAAGTGATGGTTTTTCTTACCAATATAATTCACGACTAACCAAAAGCAAATTTGGATATCTGGAAAGAGAGAGAAAGAGGGAGAGAGAAAGAGAAAGAGAGAAAGGAAGGAGAGAAAAAGAATAAGATTAGGTAAAGCTCAAGGGAATTTGTCTGCAGTTCAATGGTTCTTCTCATATTTCTGGAGAGAGAGAGAGAGAGAGAGAGAGGTGTTTGGTAATAACAGTAAATGACCTATCAACTTTTACGACCCACGAACATAATACGACCCACAACCCACGACCATAACCCACGTCATAAAGGTATAGATTAAGACTGGAGACTACGAGGACAATGTACAGATGAACTTATTGATATAAGTGAAGAGCTACGTCAAGGTGTGTGTGTGTCATCATCATCATCATCGTTATTATTATTATTATTATTATTGTTGTTGTTGTTGTAGTTACTATTATTGTCATTACCATTATCATTATTATTAATATTATTATTATTATCATTATTGTTATTATAATTATCATTAGTAGCAGTATTATACCATACCCGTTATAATAAATGTTAACTGTATTAGATGTAAAAAAAATAATAATATGAACATTGTTAAACTCTATTTGCAGATTAGTTAATAATAATAAAGTAAACTCATTTTGGTAGTGTCAGCTGCACATTTTCATTATATAAGAGCATCAGTCATATGGTTATGGTTCTTGCATCTTAAATATCAACATTAAACAACACATTTTTTCCGAAAATATCACTGTGCTGGCGTGCCTTTATGACTAACACCGGGATACTGTTGTAATGAAAGTGTGGCAGGTGTTGTGTAGTGGTGGTGTTGAGTGGTAGTAGTGGTGGTGGCGGTGGTGGCGGTGTGTAGTGGTGGTGGTGGTGTGTGGTGGTGGTGGTGGTGTGTGGTAATAGGTGCTGAGTTAAGTGTGGTGGTGGTGGTGAGATAGGTGTTGTGTGGTGGGATGATCCTCACTTGTAATCTTCCTCCACCAACAACTCACAACTCTCACTACCTGTTCTCGTGAGTTTTATCTCCGAATAATTTACAACTTTATCCAATTGGTTTATCTAAATTTGTGTGAAAAATTTAACACATTACAGGAATTACCGAGATAAAGGGAAATATCAGAGATTTACTTGGAATTAGTCGCTAATCCTCCCAACAACACAAAAAAAACTTACAGGGATTTTTTTTCTATTTCTGGCCGGGATTAATCAACCTAATCCTCGCCTTTTCTGCTCGGGTGGATTTTTTTCGCGAAAGAGTATTTTTTTTTAAGTGCATTGTATCGTCCGCAGTGATAAAAATTTGGCTACCTGTGTTAATTCTAACTGCTACAGTTAACATTATATTACACAGTGTGTTAGGTTAGGTTCTATCTAATCTGACCAGCCAGATACACAGCTCGAACAAACTAAAGCAAATAACACTTTATAAACACTACAATACCACCATAAGTAAACACTACAATACCACCACAAGCAAACACTACAATACCACCACAAGCAAACACTACAATACCACCATAAGTAAACACTACAATACCACCATAAGTAAACACTACAATACCACCACAAGTAAACACTACAATACCACCATAAGTAAACAATACAATACCACCATAAGTAAACACTACAATACCACCATAAGTAAACACTACAATACCAC